>NC_049993.1:12444946-12462373 GCF_000003815.2 Branchiostoma floridae
TGGTTATAGCAAAGGACCAGGCGTTATGACACCATATATACCGAGAAACAGGTGGGTCATTAACCCTATTATCATATAACCTACCCACACTGACCCATTTAAGAGTAGATTAGAGTAGAGTTTCCAGTTGAGTAGGAGCGACAAATTCTTTTCTTAAACATACATCTTTTATTCAGTACATACATTTGAACAGTGAATTTGAACAACATAAAACTTGTACGTGAAATGTATTTCTGTTCCAAGGCTTAAAATAACAACAAAATCGATTCATTATGTTACAAACTGTTGCACGCTCCGTATTTCTCCACTCGCCCATTCTCCAGTTTGTCGAGTTCGTTCGTATCAGGCGCTAAATCTCTGCCGGCTTTCCTGAGGTATTCCGGGATCCCTGTGCTTCACAGCTCTTGAGAATCTCGTTCACTACGAACCCAGACACGACTTCTACGAAGAAAGGTAGCATTTTGGTCCTCCAGCGCCATGACCGCTACTCAATGGCGGACCGTGGTGTTATTATCGTCTGAACTTGAATGGGCGGGGGTGCAAATAATTTTATTTTCCATTTGCAGTTTAAATTAGACATGACTTGAAATAGATTTTATTGTCTTAAATATTATAGGTAATTCAATGTTGTTTTAAGACGGCAAATGTTTTCTTTGAACAAAGAAACACGCACTACCGATGTTAATAGAGGGAGCCATCCCCCCTGCCATGCCTGTACTTATTCCCCTATCTTGGCAGATGGACGATTCCTGGATATCTCATTCTGATTGGCTAGCGTCCTGTTTGTCTGTCCTCCTGATTGGTTTAAACTTTCAAAAGTTTTATCACATATGTGATAATCAAAAATTTAATGCACGGCTGTTACGGCGTCATAACCAGCATGAAATGGGGCCTTCTGATTGGCCCACGTCCCCTGGCTATATGATAATGTGGATTAAAGTAGTCTCTACCAAACTGCGCGCCTACGATGGTTAATATAGAGAGAATAATTTGGCAGGGGAGTTTTGCTAGGAGTTGGTCGGCCGCGCAGCTGAAAGAGAACATGAATATGAGCGTGGACTGTCTCCCCTAGCCAATTTGCGATTTTCTTTTTTGCCGAATTCTACGATCTCCGTATACGCTGGAATGTCTGGCGGAGGCTAGGATTAAAGAGGCATGCGACAGTTTACAGCTAACGATTCCTGTGGTCAAAAATGTTCTAAGTTATCTGGAAGGTGGCTTTCATGCATTTTTATGTTAGCGTCCCAATCAGAACCGCAACAATCGATCAAGCCTTAATCAAAGTTTATCTGTGTTTGTAGAGTTCATTCATTATTCATCTTACGGAAATTTCCAACAAGATATTCGTACCCAGTTTATCTTGCCCCACAGCTTTGACTACACAGTGACATTTTGAACGTTTTTGAAGACATGTGGAAATCCATCGTTTCAATGATGTTACTTTATTTAGAACAAACACGTGATTACCTCGGTGATCAGTGGATAAAGAATGCACAGAAAGCTTAACAAAGACTGGTGCGCGAAAATTTGGACAAGTCCAACTTTTCCCTGTGCTGAAAATTACAGTAAATGCTTCTTCAGACACTGGATCAACAAGTGTTGGTTTTAGATTCTATGGCTGAATAATTCGTACAACGTAAACCTTTGTGACATGACAGTCGTTATCATATAGGACCTTGAAAGCAGATCTTGAGTTATTGCTAGTCTCCAAACCTCGAAAAGAAGAAGTCTTGAATATACTCGATGCCATACATCAGTGTCACGCGCGTCCTCACGAGAGCCCACGTGAAATTCCATTACCGTGAAGTGCGGAGAAGAAGCGGCGGGTTTTAACGCCCAAATCGACCACGAGTGGAGCTCAACAATTACCGGACTAATGGACCAAAGTCGGCAGGCGCTCCGTGCCGACCCATTTCGTGGCCTTCAGAGTCTTAAAACATCCATCAAGCCCGCTAGATTGTACGTCTTGTGCAGCAAATTGCATCCTGGAGAGAAAAAGCGCTGTTATTTTCTTACGCGAAGTTAAACGAAGAGCTTCTATGACCGGGGAAACTTTGTAACAGTCTTGAACAAACTGCATTAGATGGCGATATCATAAAAAAAGGATGCTAATTATGCCAAATTGCTGCGTCTGTTACCGACTTAACAGTGTCTATGCTGTTTTAAATTGTATCGCTGTGGCCAGTAACGATGCGGAGAAATGTATGGTGTTTTCTTAAAAGTACCCGGCGAAGACTACTGCTTCTTTGCAACATGCGACTTTACCCATGACATAGACATATTATCAGGTACATCCATTTCAGCAAAGGGGTCGAAATAGACAAAAGAAATTAGTGGTTTTAGAATTAGAATGGGTCTGGCACTTCTGGGTTTGCAATGTAACTGTCTGAGCAAGTATGCGCAGAGTTCAAAGACGTGATATATATACAAAGGCAATACTAAATTTCTTGCTTTCTTTTTCTTGGGTTTTATGCATTTTGTAATAGCATGTGGCTGTTAGAAAAATCAGCTTAAGCGAGGCGTTGTGCTTAAATGGCCTTATCACTCACCTCAGCAGCTGAAGTACAGTATATATGTAAAATAAAGGCGTTAAAGGACAAGAAGTTCGCACCCGATAAAGCTAAGCCATTTACTTGGTCTGCATGTACGTTACTAGTGCAGGCGTACGCGTGTGATCCATCCGGGCCATCAAGAAGTTCATTACCAATCCGTCTGAAAAGCTGTTCCCTTCTCTCTTTTTCTTTCTTATCGCTTCCCGGGTCTCACCGCCAGCCAAACCTGCTAACAAAGGCGAGGATTACAAATATGGAAATGGCGACGCGTCTGCACGATTACGACCTGACTGGAGGCTGCCAGATTCACGGTTGGTTATTAAGATAAGGCGCTTTGGCGTCTCCAATATATACTAATCGGGGAAGAAACATGACTTTGTCGTTACGGACATGGAGTATTGCGTAAGTCCAAAATGTATGGGGAAGATCTCATTTCTGATTTCTTCTACCTGTTAACACATTCTATGAATGTCTTTTTTCTGGGGTTGAGGGTGTAAGTGGACTTTTTTAAAAGAAAGTTGATTTTCAGCTATCTCGAATGCTTCTAAAGTTTATTATCCAAAACAAATGACAAATCGCCACACTTTGAGGACCTATCCAATGGCCTTCAAATCGGAATTTGTTCCACTTAAATTTCGTGACGCGCACTAATCATTTAGATGTTTGGCGTCAGGAAAGGGTTAGAGGCGCCCGTAAGTCGATACCTGTCACCGTCCCAGTATGTACTGTATGAGATTTTATTCCAAGTCATATCTGATACGTTTTGTCACTTCATGAGTTGGGCAGTTTATAGAAATTATCAATAATCCCTAGTCTTCAATATTCTGCAAACGTCTAAAACTTGGATAACTTGTATATGTTTTCGTGTTCTCACAACCCTGTATCCTTAGTTCAACTTCACCTCACTGCACTTCACAGCTTTCGCGAATGATGACAGGAGTCTGAAATGGACATATCCTTGGAGGTATGGCGAAGCGAAATCTCTCAAATGTTCTGTAGAAGACGTATGGGTCCTTGAAAGTTGCAGTGAGCTATGAGGGGGAGTTTGATGCCCGCACAGGATTTACTGTGGCTTTTAGATAACGGTAAATGTTCCTTGTAGCGTGTGAATAGATGTTATGCCGTTTGTAACGTAACACACCAGACTGAAACAATTCCTCCTTAGAGCTTCAAATTTTGTGGACCTTGAAAGTTCTATCCATCGTGATATCCATAAGTACAGCTAGAAAGGCGCTCATTACGGTAGACTTACTACGAGGATCAAGTGGAGAGTACACTCAAACTTAAGCGCCACGGGTGCGTCAATTTTAGCCTTCGTTTGCCGCATAGCGCCCCACGCACGACCCATGGTGACCCCAAGCTCGTCAAGGGTTAGCATCGTAAAAGTGGACCGTATTAGCCAAATTTATCTTATATCCACAGCGCCTGCAGTTAACCATCGCCGGCCTTTAACAGAGTTTCGTTCACAAAGTGGAGCCTTGAAGCTCTGGCGCCAGAATTCAAGTTATACGGTTTCCAGCGCCTTAGTTTTATGCTTTTAACTTCTGGAGAGGCTACCGTCTCTTTCAGGGCGTACCGACAGCAACAGCCGGTACAAATTTAGCTCCTTACGGTTACCTGACGAGAGTATAATGGACACAAATCTCCGCACAGTGATAGAAAGAGGCAGGGCAAATGAAAGGAAAAACGGGACAGAAAATTGGAGAGAGGGTTAGAGCGGATGTGGGAATAATTGAAGTCCGGATGAGTGGAGAGTGATCGGCTTACCATCCAGACAGTGTGCTTCCTACATCTTCTGATAAAGATGAGTCTTGGGTGGGATTTGACGCATTTCCTCCGATTTAAAGAAGACATTGATGGAGCCGGTCGACTTTGCGTCTCAGACAGGCTTCCACTATGTTGTAAAAAAGTATACAGAGCCCCCCAAAATTACTGAAATGTGAAAAGTTGGGCTGTCGTGATCAACCCTACAACACGACATAACCCGCCATATCAAATGAAACAAAACATTATTTCACGGTCACTGAGGGAAAATGTGTACGTTCAAGTGGTATACCGTTGATGCCTCAAATTCCACTTGTTTTCATGAAGAACAAAACGTGATAAGCATAAAATTCAAGCTGTGCTTGCGAGAAGTATATTAGTTGTTCTCAACTTTTAACTTGGAACCTTTTACTGTGTAGCTCTTGTTCCCTATGTAATAACGCACTAATGAAAGCTTTGGGTTTTCTGTCTCCCGATCACAATATGGGGTCAAAGGTGCCAGGGTGCTTGTACAGAATATTATTGA
Source organism: Branchiostoma floridae (assembly GCF_000003815.2). Taxonomy (NCBI): domain Eukaryota; kingdom Metazoa; phylum Chordata; class Leptocardii; order Amphioxiformes; family Branchiostomatidae; genus Branchiostoma; species Branchiostoma floridae. The sequence goes on from NC_049993.1 coordinate 12,449,789, forward strand.
AGTTTCGTCTCAACAAATTCAGATGCTTCTTCATGGTTTGCTACATACTTAAGTTTGAAAGTTTGAGGGATGTAGACATGTCAACCGAAAAGTGTTAGTTCCAAAAATGCTAACGTTTGAATTCCCCTCTACCGGGTATTTCTAAAGAAAGGTTTTTGGATCATTGCGCAGGAACGATAACCTTTCCTCTTGGCGGAATAAAGTCTGTCATTCCAGCCTTGTCCTGTCAGTTTGGGCGCCCCGCCGTCTAGAGTCGTAAGCTCTCGGCTTTATACTCTGATACAGGTGGACGCGACCTGTACATGGCTGTGCCCGATAAGTCGCGTTTCACGCTAACTTCCAAAGACACGGGCACGGAAGGTTACCTGCTTTAACCAAATTGGACCGAAACGCCGCACGACAGTAAAATCGAGATGAGACTTATGGATTTTCCAATCCGAGAAAGTTACGACCCTGGCGTTCCCCGGTCGCTGCCTTGTTCATTAGAGAAGACTCATAACACGAAGCTTTAGGGCAATGTCAGGTTTGGGGGCATGGGTGCCGTTAGGTTCAATCCAATTCAGAGAAATCTGTGTGGGTGTGTGCTTTGATTTGTACAGATTGAACGGTGAGTGGTGGATTTGAAACGTAGGAGATCCGGCGTCGGATCTCAGGTTAACCACCTTTGGATTAATGCCAAGTCACTCAACCCTTCCTAATATGGTACATACCTGCAAGTGTGGTGGAACGTAGGAGGGGGGGGGGTACACTTTGTGGTCTTTCACAGACGTACTTGTATCAAAGGAACAAGGATCGATGATATGTATCGTGTGTATGGATACCACGAATAAGATAGACAGATGGTCATTCACAGTTACTAATGAAAGGCTGTGAATGCTGTTTGAAACATATGACTCATAGACCTTATCCAGTTGTTTGATTAATTTTGTATAGTGTATTGTATTATATGTATACTTGGATGTCTATCCTTCATCGACCTACAAATGTATACTGAAGAATAGACGGACGAATTAATGGTTGGGACTTGGAAGTCAGAGAATGCTGTAGAATGCTATGTACTTTAATTTGTGTTGTCTGTTGTGTATTTCACATTTTTAAAATTTTCATATCATTATAGAAAATATTGCAAAATAAAGATATAAATACAGCTATGCAGTTATTACATGGCTCATATAAGAAAGATAGCCCACTCTATCCGAGTGTGTTATAAGTAACGTGGCCATGTTGCTTTCATGGACGTTATGACTAATGCAAATAATTACTGACAGCTTTCAAGTAACATACGGCAATGTGCCCATACCGTCTGAGGTCAAGATCGTGCAACTGAGGTCAAGATCGTGCAAGTTATTAGTCAAACATCAATAGAAATCTCCCAGGTCCACAAATCCCCAAAGGAACGGGGGTACAATAACCTGTGCACCATCGCTGAGAAACGGGGAGTGTGACTTTGTTTCTAAAGATTTCTACACTTGTCACTCCAATGGGGGAAATGATCTCTTACTGTTTCTTTTGATCGATATATACTATGTTGAGCAGAGACGCACACAATATGGAAGGGCAACGCAGTGTTCGAAGAAAATATGTTTAGAGTCAAAAACCATAACAGCATTTCGCGTCTGTGTATATGTCTATGTATTTGTCTGTATGTCTGTCGCTCTTTCGCTCTGTCTCTCTCTGTATATGTGTGTTTATGTTTTGGCAGAGAGCACTGGTTATCTAGCAACACTTCGTCTTTGTTGGACTATCCAAGCTTTGCCGTGAAACCATGACATTACGTGATCCTAACGGAACACAGGAGATAGCTTTCTGATGAAAGATAGATTAGTACTTGATGGCCCCGATGCCGACTCATCTCCAAGCATGTGTTGTACCTTTTCCCCTTGGAAAAGCACGATCGATATAAAAGAATGGTCTACCAGACAACATCAAAGGAAGGACTTCATTACTTCCTACGGGCGTAGAACCTCAGTTGTTCATTATCAAGGTGAGCCCCTGGGCTATGTAATTTCTTTTTCATGTCCCTGTCGTGCGCTGGGTAGTAGACCAAGGTCATGGCTACAAGAATCACGGGCAGTTTGGGGCTTTTAAAAAATTGTTTCTCCTAACAGACTTGGCATACAAGTTAGTTGTCACTAAAACAACTTGTAATGGGAGATATCTTTTAGGAATTGTTTGGTTGGCCGTTGGCATTTTGAGTTCATCCTCCCCAATTGCTGTACCGCTGTATGTAACTGCCCATTTGAGCACATTGTTGTTCCATTGGGCATGCTGTGTTATACACGCTTTACAGGAATATTGCGCGCAATGGTTCTCGCTATCATCTTACTGCTTTGGACATTCCCTGCAAAGACACTCGAGTAGCTGTGTCTCGGTGGCTATTATTGTGTTATAACCGATAACATCTGATTACAAAGGCGTCGAATTTCCAGGAAAACGATGTTAAAACTGGTCGCATTATGTTCGTGAACACTGCAGGAGTAATATGCGGCCATAACAGTACGAACATTTGTATGGTCTTCTATAATGTTAGCAACAAGTCCGAATTGTTTTTGAACTTAGAATTTGTTCTAAAAACTGGTTTTAACTGCGAGGATCTCTTATAAAACCAATGGCATTACGTTTTGAATGGTCCTCCAACAAGCAAAGTCCAGACTCTTGGGTGTATGCCCTCATTACTTAAGATAGCGCAAGTTAGCCTTGTCATCAATAACTGGGCGTATCGCTGTAAAATCTCCGGCAGTTCTAATTAAGGGAAACCCAGACTTTAAAACCCCAATCAGTATGCATGGCAGGCCGGTAATTTACGTAATTGTAGTCCACTAGACTGCTTACTCACTGTCAAAAAACGTTGTTTGTTACCATTCGTAAATTCCAACTTTAAAGGCCTCAGCTAGCAAACCGTAGTGCACAAGAAGAAAATGCGTCGCACGAGTAGCTTTCATCACTCAGGGATATGTTAGGGTTTATCAGATTATCATCAGCGGAATCGGGCTACATTTGAAAGGAACAAAACAGAGTGATAGCTTTTGATGTGAATCTTTTACGACTTTTACGACCCGTTGATGTTTTACGTCCTTGTTATGAAGCAATGGTCGTAAACAGCTTAATGAGGCGCATGCGCTGCAACAAAGGTTGCCGGGTAAGTAGGGTTGCTCCGGGATATCAAGAACTACTAGTATGTCACGATATTCTGCTTAGATTCGATAATGTTGGATGTCAGACAATATCTTACTGTCAAAACAGATTGACATCCTCCGTCTTTCAGGGCTTCTTCACTAATTACTGCCCTTTTCCGTACGCGTTTGTACATTTTACAAAACCACTGCCTTGTTCAACAGTTTGGCGCTGTAAGCTTCTACCCTCACCAGATCAACTATTGCCGATTTTTTGCTGGCTTGAAAAGAAAGATCCTCAGGGGATATGACGAAAACATTGCTTCGGGATCATGTTAACCCTGATGCCGAAGAACTGGCCTTTGCAGGCGCTTCCAGTAGTATGGATTTCATATTACTGTGCTCTCTTTATCCCTCCGTTGTAGCGTACCAGTGAGCACATATGGTGCATGCCAAAACACGGTAAAGTCACGTCCATTCAGTCTTGCTTTGTTTACTATTCCGATCGCCTGTAGGTAAGAGTTATCTTCAGTTCCAGCCGGCTGGGTTTGGACGGCGCTTCCATTGCTTGTAAATGTCTTACAGAACAACAGAAGACGGGATGACGATTGCAGAAAACAAGGTGGCGTTGTTTGGAACAAGCCACCATAAAGGCAGATTGAAATAAGTCGTTTTGAGACCCCAATATCTCCTTGTACATTTACAGCTCTTTTAGATTTTATGCAGATGTCATTTACATCATACGTGTATGTGATATACAGGTTTAACTAACTTACAAATGTCTCAAGTATGGTTATTTAGCACCACTGAATGATTTCATTTTTTTGCATCAATTGTATGAATTAGGACCATATTTGCGTTTCTGTTATCCGTTAGTGTTGTACCTATCTTTAATTACACATGGTAGATGTATTGAAATCTTGTTATTGAAAACACTAGAATTATCGAAAATTCCTTATACCTATTTCCTTATACGTATTTATATCTATCGATGGACTCACTTTGAGTCTCTTTCCAAATTATAAATGACACATGTTTGAATTGTCCTATCATGGAGCCGAAGACCTCTATTTTACATGGAGGTAAAAACCTGCTGTTGCTATGCTCGAGCACATAGAGATAGACCATGATGGACCATCCTCTCCATATCATCTGTCACTGCCATGGGCAGGGATCTGACAGGAAACATGCCTTTTGTGACCCCAGCGTACCCATTGTTGCCTGGCTGTCGGCATGCGCTGCCCTAGACGCACGGAGAGGAATGCCGGAACACCAGAAATCATCGCCTGAAATCATTTTTCTGCACCTCCGAAATAAGAAATTCCAGTTCATGCGTCGCTGTTTTATGCATGTAGTTTCACCGGTACCGAGAAAATGAATCGTTGTAGAGGATTCCGCATGGAGGCGCTTTTCATGTAGGACGTTACTGCAGACGTCTACATGCAATAACAATAAGGAGTGCCGCCTTTAAGAAAGCAAACAGTCATTAGAGGGGGAAGAAGTCATGTGTGTTCACAACAGATAAAGTTTTACGATCTACGCTTTAAAGACCACAAACTTCAACTTGTACTTCAACTTGTACATCCTTCTACAAAGAAAGTAAATCAAAAGCACATTCTGCATCTAATGTACGTGAGTCAACTTAAGAAAACATTGAAATACAGCCAAGACTAAGAACCTATTTAGCTATCTTGTACGATTGTGGTTATACCTACACTCAGCAAAATACACATGCATGGTTTGATTATACAGTTTAGCACACATCAAAGATCTTTCTCGCGCGGCACGTCTGTGATCATTAGAGTGTGACGGGAAGAACTCTTCAACTCTTAACGTGCCCATGAACTTGTGATGTATCGGGAAAAGTTCTTAATGGTCTTGATGGTGGGGAAGTCGTGCCGTGAATGCTACATCGGGATCCATTAGGAGAAGTCCTGTCGATCATCACGTTTGTGACTTATTCAAGTGTAAAGTTTGAAGAGAAGAAGGGACACTCTAGCATCTATGCCAGGTCATTATTTGCATAAATACATCTATAGAGAGGGGGACAGAGATCAACAGATCGAGAGAGAGACAGACAGACAGAGACAAATAGATATCGTAATCCGTTTTTATCAATGTAAACTTTGGGAATGTACATGTCAAAACAATGACAGAAGAAACATGCTAAGATATAGACTTCCTCCCAAGTTCAAAAGAGCAAAACGAAACATATGGCGAATAACCTTGCACATTTTCTCAACAGATAACATTGCACATTTTCTCAACAGACCTATAGTACTTTGTTCTTTCGCGCCTGCGGGCCTTATCCGACTTTGGGTCGCTAGATATGTTGCTATTGCCGATCCGATGCCATAGCAACACACATATTTATAGTTATAACGGTCGCCCTTCCTGCTCCATGAATACAGATATAAGGGCGGATTTACACGCGCGCTTGCCGCTCTCCGCATCACCGCGACCTCTCTTGTCGTTTCTCCCCGCGCCATTCCGTGTGACTCCGGGGCATGGCAGTTAGTAGTTGCAGATTGTATCAGTAATGGTAATGTCTGTAAAATGGGCAAGGCGACGTACTTCGGAGACAAGTTCATGCATGGAAAGTTCCTTCAAAGGCTGTTGGAGCGAGCCTATTAACCTTGAGAAGGCAAACTTGGGGACTGTGGGCTGCTGTCGGAAACGATTTGCAGTTCTTGTAATGACGTGTCTTTGGGAGTTAGTAAACTTGGAGGGAACTCGGTGGAAACTTTGCGGTTGGCGAATGGCTCAATGCAAAAGCTGTGGAACGACAGAAGGAAGATTTGAACTCATTTCCGACCTGAAACAAGCTGAAATTACATGCTAACAAACCCCGCCCACTGAGCTTTCCTTAAGGTAAATTTCAATGTATCAAGTATCAAATATATCTACCTATTAGTGTAAGTTCGTTTTTGACAGTATTTTTTGTGAGAATCTAGTTATATTTTCTTGGGGAAATGCAACAGCAAATAGGCAAAAGGAAATAGATTGGCGTTTCCGGACTTTCCATCATATTTTCATATAGCTTTTCAAGGCACATGTGATCATCCAGTGATAATATAATACGACATTCGAAAACCTTTATCCCATATTGTACAGATTTCATATGCACTCTGTACATTCAGAATTTGTACACTAAGATGTGAATAAATCGACTTAAAGGCGCAAGTACTTCAGGCATAGTCTCGACCAGAATAACTACATCGACTGAGAAATAGTAAGGTTTGACCACATAGGAAGAATAATTTGCCAATGGCCACCCATAACCCCCAGGGAAGGCCTGATGGAGGCCCGAAGATGACATAAAGTTCAGTCCCGAAGACGACATAAAGCCCATCATAGTTTATGACTTAACGACCTCTCATAAGAGTAACGTAGTCATAAACACATTACAAAATATGGCCATGTGATGTCAATGATTGCCATTTTCCGCGAAAACGTTATGTGCATCAAATCATTTTTGTCCGCGAGGGGTGCTGAGCGGAAAACCATTTTTTGAAAGATGGCTTTCATCCAAAAGCAATTCTGTACATAGTACTTCACCTTTTATTATATAACCTTATATGTACACGTCGTATCTTGTATGAAGTTGCCATTGTATCTAAAGACTGGAGGCGGTTTGGAAAGTATTTGTGAAGTCGCCAACTTGATCAGTCTGGTCTTATCAGTTAGGCCTAGAACAAATCGTAGGGCTAGACGTAAATGGCCGTTACCATTTGAGCGGCCGAAAAATGACTACATCTAGCCGCAGGGTCTTTTGAGGGACGTCGTTTGTCAAGTCGCCTATAACACGGGGTTACCAGCGTTCAGAACTAGAAAAAAATGCCTAGGCTGAAGAAACTCAAAGATATCTTTGATTGTAATGTTAGGATGATTTACTACATTCAACAGGGTGATTGTGTGATTTACGACATCCTTATTTTGCGGCAGTCTAGACGTAATTTGCTGCAGGTGAACTAAGAGTTCCCCGCGACTTTTCGATTTGCCGGGCAACATGTTACCTGAAAGAGTGCAGTGTCACGTAACGTTATCTCATTTGTCAAAGGAGCTAGAGGTTTTTCGGGGAAAGATGCCAAAATCAATGGGCGCGCAGATGTCATCTATGGAAACAGGTGGGTGTACGTGCGCCTAAACATACGGCTGGATCACGTGATTACATGCAAACTTGTCGCATGTAATGAAAGTAGTTTTATCAACACAACAAAAAAGCACAATGACTTCCATATGGTCAACTACAAACTACAAAATAGAAATACAAAATAACATATGACGTACAACGGCTTGAAAACTGGCTCTGCAGTTGGTGTCCGCCAGAAAATTGAAATTTTGATTTTGTGGCTAAGAGATTGGTTCACTGACAGCTTTAGAATGCCTAATCTCATTGGTTTAGATATTTCCTCACTGGAGTCAACGACCTCAGCACAGTTGCAATGTTGTATATTCCGCAGAATAGCTTGCCTTCATCCTACACGTTGATGCTATTTTCTCTTATCTTTAACGTCATCGTTAGTTTTCATAGTTCATTTTCATCTTGAATGCGCCATTTTTCTTTCAAGACTGTCAAGATTAAAAGCTACCCACTGTCAATGACAAGTTTGAAGAAACCCTTTAGAATTGAGAGGTCAATGCTATAGATCTTTCAAACTCGTGATGGTAGATTTGAAAACCTCGGATACAGTCTTAAGAGCATTACAGAGGACGTCCTGGTCGTTGTGCGACTGAAGAGTTCACATGGGCTTCAACTTTAAGGGCAATACACATTCATCATCCCCTAGAACGGCCACGGTTGCTGGCTGTGCCTAACCTGGATCGAAAGCTTATTCTCCTTTTATGACACAAACCGATATATTTTGCGAAAGGTTTGTAGTCATAGAAACATCTTGCTAGACAGATTACATGTATGTCCACGCATGTGGTTACCTAACTTCTAGTACCTTGACCTCCAGGTCGTTGGGAGGACAAGGTCGACATAAACTTCAATATGGTTACACAAACTTCAATATCCATACTACATTCCAGAGAGTATGCAATGATAGTTTGGACAAATCGAAAAGTCGTTTTATTTATGCAAAAGAAGTCACTGAAAACAAAGACAAATAAACAAACAAAGAAACCCACAAAAAGCGGTAAGAAAAACAAAGTCTGGTTTGATCAATGCTGCTGGTCTTCACGCCAACGTTTAAAAAGGCTGTCACTAGCATTGAAAAAAGAACCCTGGCTAAAAGAAATTAGATGCAAATATTTCACAGCTTTGCGTGATTACAAGAAACTGATCAAACAGCGTAAACAGAAGTACAATTCTGACCTTCTATCAAAATTGGAAGAATTTAACAAAAACAATCCAAAGGAATTTTGGTCACTTTTAAAACATTTGGACAAAGAAATCAATGGAAAACACAACAAAAATACTTGCGATCCCAATATAACATCTGAAGAATGGATACATCACTTTACAAGCTTAAATAATTTGATAAAAGACAACAGTTTTGATACTATCTTCGAAAAAACAGTCACTGAATACCTTAATCAGTTAGATGATCATACCCCAAACCCGTTAGATTTCCCATTCACTCCAGTGGAAGTCTTAAATGGTTTGAAATTATTAAAAACGGCAAAAGCTTCCGGTATTGACTCAATCTCAAATGAAATGTTAAAGTATGGTGCAAAACATCTTTGTCAACCTTTAGTGAGTCTATTCAATACTATACTTAATAAAGGCACCTTTCCTTCCAACTGGAATACAAGCATTCTTACGCCAATACATAAATCAGGTGATAAATGTAATGCAGACAACTATCGAGGAATAGCGATTTCTAGTTGTCTATCCAAATTATTCACACTCATTCTAAACAACAGGCTACAAAACTTTGCAGAAAGAAATAAACTTCTAGACGACACCCAGTTTGGGTTCCGGAAAAGATGTAGAACCTCTGACAATATTTTTATCTTAAAATCTCTAATAGACAAATACACAAAGAAAAAAGGCGGGAAATTATTTGTATGCTTTGTTGACATGAGGAAGGCATTTGACAGTGTCTGGCGAGATGGGCTATTCTATAAGTTGCATAAATGTGGTATTGGAGGAAATTTCTTTAATATTATAAAATCCATGTATAATGATGTGAAGTATGCAGTTAGATTAGATAATGGATTATCAAACTCTTTTCCTTCTGTATGCGGAGTAAGGCAGGGATGTAATCTTAGTCCTTTATTATTTAATTTATTCATCAATGATATATCTAAGTGCTTTGACCCCACAAAATGTGATCCTGCAGTCCTAACCTCAAAATCTCTAAATTGTTTATCCTGGGCAGACGATCTCGCTCTGATTTCATCGTCAAAACAAGGGCTACAGCATTGTATTGACTGCCTAGAAAAATATTGTAAGAAATGGAAGCTATCTGTCAATGTCTCAAAAACCAAGGTAGTTGTTTTTGGCAAAGGTACTAATAAGAATAACAAAGACAAATTCCATATTTATGGCAAAAATATAGAAATCACTGACAGCTATACATACCTCGGAATTCCTTTCACATCTTCCGGAAAATTCAAAACCGCCAGGAAATATTTGAAAACCAAAGCAATGAGAGCACTTTTCAAACTCAAGGCTCTTTTATTCTCCAATAAGGACATTTCAATCAATCTCGGAAAAAATCTATTCGACAAATTCGTAAAACCCATCTTTATGTACTGTTCAGAAATCACATGCTTTGACCGTTTTTCTAAAAGTATAAGAATCATTGTATCTCATACCAATAACATCTGTGAATCCTCCTCAAAGGTTTTTTCTACTTTACTTAAAAAACTTGACATTCAAGACAACTTTCCAGCTACCATTAGAAAAACCACATCTTCTGCATTGAATAGTACTTATGTTGTATGTTTGGAAAGAAATACAGATAAAGAAACACTACTGCGTCATGCCAATAACCAAATTTTACAAGAGAACGGCTTCCAAATTATAAACCTAGATTCAAATCAACAAATTCCAGAATTTGACTACATTGACATGCGCTTCCAAAAATTTCTGTTAGGCATTCATGCCAAAGCCTCAAACGATGGTGTCAGGGGAGAACTGGGAACTTTCCCAGCTATGATTGATGCCGAAATGCAACTTGTTAAATATTGGCATCGTTTAGTTAACTTGCCCGAAGATGCCCTTCTTCGTGAGACTTACAATACTGTTTCATTCGGAGAACATGATTGGATTGTCCACGTAAAAAATATCCTAAATTACCAAGGCTTTGGACACATATGGCTGAACCCGAGATCATACCACATAGATACAATCAACACTCAGTTACGACAACGTTTACAAGATATATACGTGCAAAATTGGCATTCCTCTATTCGAACCAATTCTAAACTCTCCTCTCTTTCTACATTGAATAAGCACTACAAGCAAGAAAATTACATTTCAACCATAAAGAGCCTTGACATTCGTAGGGCAATCACACAACTCAGAATTAGCTGTCACAAATTAAATATAGAAACCGGGAGATTCAAAAAAATCCCTATCGACCAGAGGGTTTGCCCATTCTGTCCAGAGTTAATTGAAGACGAATATCACTTTATGATTGTATGTCCCAAATATTCTGAAATACGCAATTCTCTATACAGAAGGTTGTCATTTTATACACAAGGATTTATCTCAATGGACCTGAAGTGCAAATTCAAATACATCATGACATGTGACAATCCCTGCATGGCAGATATAGGAAAATATATTAAAGAAGGTTTGGATATTAGAAACTCCTCAACTGATTGTAAAAGCTTCCAATGATTGTAAGAAGCTTATCCCATACTACAACTCCTGTATTAGTTAGTTAAGCTATAGAACTGTAGTTATGTAGATGCCATACTTTGTACCTCGTACAATTGTTGTGCAATAAAGTTATACATATTTATGAGGAAGTATGAGTGAGTCCGATTTAAGTTCGAGTTTCAAAACTTTCTAATTGTTGCATGACACACTCTTGCGGTCAATAATGTACGCACATGCACGGGTGACCAATTTCCTTTCCAAGTAACCGTGAGATGGAAATTGATTTTCAGAAATGAGTTTCAACTTATCTGTTTTTGTCCTTTGCCCGGCAACAGCCACGCATGAACCTCTGGAGGCATATGGTTTCTTTTGATACGTACCAGAATGGTATTTGATATCATATACAATGACCTATCGGAAGATTAGAGGTATAAGGTGAATGTCCATGGATACTGTGGGTCGATCTCTTCTTCACCACAGACCTACCAACTAACTCAAGATGTTTCTTGAGGTCAAATCGATGGACCGTTATCTTGGAGTTCTTTCTTTATGTCCTTTTTGGGTATTTTGTACGTGTAAATGTCATGCTACCTAACAGACTACCAACAACTTTGTATTCATGTCTCTCCAATAACAGTTACAATACTGCACACCAAAAGGGTGTTATGATCTAGTTGACACCATGTAGTTATATTAGGGTCTATGAATCCTTCTGCAAAAGGTAGAATGCAGATGCGGCCGCGAGCCGCAATGTCAATGTTAGTAGATCCCAGCATGACATTGTGCATTCTAGCGTTACTGAAGTAAAACATTCGGACCAACAATCACTTCTGATGATGCAATTGCAATGACAGCGGCAATCCACAATACTTTTTTCACTATTACTTTATTTATTTATTTTACCAGGAACATACAACTCAGGTCAGACTAGATTTATGCTGAACTACCTCAGAATTCATAATCATTTCTTGATTTGCTTTTATACTTCATAGTGTGTTTTCTATCGTAACTGTCTACGTCTTTTCCATATCGTAACTATCTATGGTTCACCATTCCACTGTCTGACTCTTTCATTGTGTGTGTCGCTCTTTAATTTAAACCATGGCTAAAGTTCTCCGTAAAGACCTTGACACTACTCCCAGTATTGCTCTTATATGACCAAGCGGGGTGCTCTTGTGGCCCAACCGATCATCCATGTCTCTGTGTACCTTTGATGAGGTCAAATATCATCTTGTTGAAATCGTGTGGGAGGACGGCCAGTAAAATCTCCTCTGCTCCACGTAACCTTGAGCCCACTGAAGCGGAGTAGACGCCACGGGAGACAACTCCCTGTCCATTTGAGACGACCTAACATGCACTTAGCCGACTTAATCACATTCTCCTGGTGATGCAGAAAAGACAGTAATCGAATCAGCCTTCGAAGGTATATAGCGTCCAAGTATCTAGTACGCTCCTATGACTATGTGCAGTAGCATGAAACGACTCTCAGTGTCTAGCTTGAACTACTAATTGATAGGCTATCTCTGTCTCGATCTTATTTCTTGTCAATAATTGCATCAGAGACACGAAGTCTTCAAAGGCAGACTACCGCCTCAATGAGGCATCTAGGGCATCTTAAATTGCAGTAATCACTGTAACACTTAAACGACTGTGTGGCAAAGGTTGTGAAGTTTTTAAGAATCTGAGATAGTT
>NC_049993.1:12462473-12598107 GCF_000003815.2 Branchiostoma floridae
TGAGAGGTGTCCATTGAAATGCCAATATCGTTACTAGAAGGGTACTCACACACATTTAACACATCGTGCTATGCATATGCACATGCACGTGGCTGCTGTCATCGTCAATTGCATGCGCGCGGAAAAAGCATGGCGTTTTCAAGTAGGTGGTAGTAGCGCAACGTGATGTTTTCAGCCCGAAGATCTCCCATACACGGGACCGCCAACTAAAGGTGGTATCTCACTGCACTTGGGTCACCGGTGCGGCACTGCGGGTTTCGTTCACTGCGGCACTGTTGTGTTGTGTTCTTATCTTCATCGATTTTTTATAACCTAGATATTGCGTTCTTTACCTCTGTAATTCGTTGAGTAATTTTTCGAACCCCACATGCACAGTGCCGCACCGGTGCCCCAAGTGCAGTGAGATACCACCTTTAACGTCCACATCCGAAAGGACGAATGCAAGCCCTAATAACCTTGCCCTAGCGGGGTTTGGAGTACATGTGATATTCGTTACTCATACGGATAAGTTTCCTTGTTCATACTCACATAGAATTTCATCTAGGTTTACATAATAAGCAAGTAGCACTCTTGTGCTCGTTTTTCTCAACTAAGTTAACGATATTCTCATTCTAAGCGGCACGCTATCTAAGACATTGGGACGGCTTATTTATCACCCGGAACACTCTTCAAGACACGACCTCCTTATCTGCACTGGTGCAACCGATAGTCTGCCTGAAAATGTATGACTTTCAAAATCAATCATAACAACGAATAAGAAGAAGTCAATGCTAGAGAATTACACTTTGTGCACCAGCAACCTAATGTTTGCTTTATCATAGTTTTCCCGCATGTTTGAGATAGATTGCACTAATGTGTATCATAAGAGTCTTCTTTCGGAATAGTTCCCTCACATGAACATAACCGTGCTTAGAATAAGAGAAAACTTTGATGAAGATAGAAGCTACGAAGTTATCCCACATATATCAAAACGAAATGGATATTCGAGTTCAGATTTTATGTTGGTATAAATAGACAACGAATAATAACGAACAGGCTTTACAGTCACAGAAAATACGTGCAATGATAGAAGACCCATTTATCTCCCTTTGTTAAGTACATATAGATTATGGACTTCATCATCAGAAGGATATGGACCACCTCATCACCGCATGGCTTCAACCAGCAGTCTGTATGTCAGGATTTAGAACTCCATTAGGTAGATTTAGATAGGATTAAGAACTCTATTAGGCGTCTTTTATTCCACAGGCATCGGTAACAAAAACTTTATACTCGGAAGGTTTGCTTGAGGAATACATTCTGCCCGCGATTCAGACATCCCCCTCATAAATCCACAGGTGAGGTATGGAATAAGTAAAAATTCATAGTAAGTGGTTGGCGATGAGTTGATGTGGCCGTAGGGTAGGGGAGATGGTTCACTCAGAACGTGATGTAAAATGAATTCTAAGACTAAAATTCTAACACAATCCGTGAGGTGAAGTAAAAAAACTGTTGCGCTGGTGCTGGTGCAATCTATGAGAAATGCCTTACAGGCAACTAACTATAGATTTATAATTCATAAAACTGCGTCGTGGCCCTGCGATGATACGGTAATAATTGGATTGCATTTATGTCTTTGTTTCTAATCTTGAATACATTCTACGCTAGAAGCATGAATCGGGTTTGTTTTCGCGATATTTCAATGAGATGGTATCGCAGACGCCATCTTGAATTGCAGGTTTATTACCGATAGCAGGTGCGCCGAGACTATTCATTGCACCTGTCATATAAGATTAAGCACAGAACCATTCTCTTCGTAATTAGTGTGACTGTCGGCAATAAATCAGTTTTAGCCTTTAGGCGTCTCAATAATACTAATATGTAATAATAATAATGGCTCTTCTTGTAGTCAGATACAGACGTTAGTTTTCTACAAATGCACACACAACACACACACACACACACACAACACACACACACACACACATACACACACACACGTGTACAGGCAGACATGCAAACCATGTATATGTGTATATATGTACTTTCATAATTTCTGCACATTAAACGTAATATATCTAAAAGTGTATGAGATTGTGAGAATCATTACAAAAACTTTAAGTGTACGGAAAAGGATTTATAGCTTGTTTCGTTGAAAACAAAGCTCGGTAACAAGATGACAAGGACAAATAAAAGAAAAGCCTAAGATCGTTGAAAATGTTACCGGTGTCGTCAGACCACATTACAAGACGAATCAGTATACCATTCACGTCTTAAAGAAGCCAAATACTTCCATTAAATTCATGCTACCGCATGCCCGCACCGATCCTCCTGAGACGAATCAAATGCGAAGTCTGCTTCAATGCAAATAAAGGTTCCACACTGCCACATCTGTGCCGCAACCCTCTGTGTACAATTACCATTCAAGGCGTGAGTCATCATCGACATACGGCCTTTAAGCCATGGCCGCTTGGGACCGGCGCTGTTCTTTAGTAACTCCTTTATCGCTGACAGTCCTGCACATTGTGGCCATCGACCGAGAATAACACCTGATCCCATCCTAAACGTTTGACATCAATTTTACGTGTTTACAATCTCCGACGGAAAAAGTTTTCCCCTTGTTCAGCAAGTGTCAAAAGTTTGACCCTCTTTCACGTTCAGCGTAAGTATGTTTGATATTCAGCACGCCTCGGGCACACGGTCTGCGGCTGAAGTCTATTGAACAGTTGTGGAACATTGCCAACTCTTTCTAGATTTGCAACATGAATTCAACGCAGTACTAGGTATTTCTAAGATAGTCTTTTGCGACATGTAAGTAGAGCTTCATGCATTATCACGTGCCAGACCCGTATAAATGACATGCAGCCATCTGATATAAAGTCTCTCCAACAACTCAGAGGGTGTCTGACATCAACGTCTGATCCTACCAGGCGCCCCACTTCGCCGTGCATCTCTCCTGAGTTGTGAATTGATGGCATACTTGATTGTGACCAAGATAAAGCGAGCAAACTTTGTCATTAAGAAGCAATTTTCTGCTTGCCTCCTAGCTGTTCGGTTGATATCAACGATCCGTTCCTCCCACTATAATTCAGTGTCAGATAACAAATAACTGATACTCTTGACCTTCCTTATCTGCCATTGAAGTATTGGTACCAGCTGCCGTGTAGCAAAGGTTTCGAGTTTTCACCAAATGAAGTCGTGTTCTAGGCCATAGGGGTTGGACAACTGACAAGTATATATTCCTAATACTTCATTTTATCTGAAGTTTGAATGCGCGACTTCGAGACGGCAGCCTCTTCCATGGATTTTCGACGGATTACCAGTTATTTCCCCAGCCAATTAAAGCGTGTAGAACACGAAGAACTGCCTTTTGACATTTCGGGTGAAAATAGATATTACATCCCCCCCTCCCCAAGGTCTACACGTATTACACAATTCTTTGACCCTTCAAAAGAGTCAGCACCTGACTTTTCGCAACACTACTGTAAAAGGCTAAATGTTAACGTTTTATGTGACTCACTTCACTGCGACCTTAAAACCACAGCGAAAATGTTGGGTTTTGTCTGCTGCCCGACTAGACTCTTATTTCAAACGCGATCTTAATACTACCGCGAACACTCTATTTTCTCCTTAGCAAGAAACAAAATCTCGCAAACGTTTCCGTTTTTACGGTATATCATGCAGATTATATTTATCAAAGTAATTCTTCAAGGCGTCTTGAGAATCGTTTCTCGGCTGGTGGATAGCGGGCATGGTCGGTGACCCGATTACAAGGAAATTGGGAGATGAAATCTTCACAAACGTAGCCAATGGGCGATTAATCTTTGTAATCAGATTATTAAACAACAAGAATCCTTCGGAGTGTCTCACAGCGGAAGCAATATATTTTCACGGGGTCACATGTACTTCCATCACGATTCCTATCAAAAGTCGCTGGAGGGCATACTGTCACCCGCTGCTCGAAGATGAATCGGTAAGTTACAACGCTCCTAGGCATAGAGGCCAGCTGTGTAACTGTAAGGAAAATACTGACAGCTTGAAACCTTATAAGGCCAAGGATGTCACTGATCATGAATAAAGTCCCAGATATTCTCACGAGATAGTGAATACTGGTAATATCTGCTGTCGCGGATTCAGTTCTAGACAAATCTTAAGTATCACCCGCCGAGACCTGCTTTTGTTCGAAGACGCACGAAGAGCTTTCACCTGTAGGTTTAGGTTTGTTATAATCCTTCTAATCTTAGAAGGAATTGTCATTGAACAGTCGAGTTTGGTAAGTAGGATCTCCTTATGGGAGTGCAACAACCTTTTTTACTTGAAACACACCAACTCAACTGCTGCCCAGCTCTGACTCACAATTTACTGTACGTTTCAATATTCACTGGTCGCGGGCTTTCTGTTGGATGGGCACAATGGTTATTCAAATGCAATATATCTTGCTTTGTCAAAGTTGTGATTAAACGTCCATTGGTATCAGAAGTTGCAAGTTAAAAGCTTTGCTAACACCTGTAAGGCAATGACAAAGTTTCATAATGGCTAGCGATACATCTACTTGGTTGCGACAAGAAGTTGAATACATAGACATCAGCCGTACTATCGTTAGCAACTTTCAACATCTTTGTCATTAGACTGTTTTCCGTCCCGAGATATGCCAGCCACCAGTATCGGATGTTTAAGAAAAAAGATGACTGTTGAGGTACATCATTTATGCAATGATACAGTGCAGATATTGCTTCGATTGATTTCTTCAATTTAAGCGTATTTCAAGAGATGTTCCCATGAGGACATCATAGAATAGATCGGGATCGATGATGAAGTTACAGCCTGTTAAGTCCTCTGCATTAATGGCTATGTTTATGACACAGTTTTACTCATCCGGTCGATGTGGCCATGGCGTTAAGTTTGGCGGCGTGGGAGTAATAGCCCATGTAATGACCCCGACCGGATGTCGATTCGATTGCAACGACAATCAACCTTAACTGCTTCACACCTCCATTCCCATTGATAAGAGAGCGCTGCGATCAAATTACACCCAGTTATCGATCCCTCACTATTTCAGTTCGGAGGTAACATTTAAACTCTAAAGTTCTAGCTTCAAATCCCTAGCAGGCTCCAGTTTAATGCTCTTAAGAATCCACACATATTTTCACACATGACTCACGTAAGAATTAGTACCTAATAGTACCTTTCGTTAAAGACATGTTCTTAAAACTGGAGGTTCCATATTCGAGGAGAGCCATATACCTCGGGCACGATAAAGAACCGATCACACTTATCAAAACCAGTAGAGGTCCATTCCATCAAACATTAACAGTGGTCTCCGGGTTGACTTCTTGAAAAGTTGATAGTCACCTGTTACGTCAATCCCTCATTAAAAGTAAATCTCCATAAATAGACGAATAGACATATACAATGTACTAAAACAACTGCCAGGCAATCAGCACCGTGGACGTCGACATAGCATTACGAAGATACCGTTTTCTTACGATGGTTTAATTCAGTTGTTTTACAACTTTACGTGCTAAAATCGGAACTTAAAATTTTACTTTTTATGCACTGTGAACCCCACAATCTACTGACGATGACTGTTAGGTAGATAATGCTAGTAATCTCAAGCCGGCGTCCTGTAGTTAATGTGGAGAACTGGTTATCAAGACGCTGAAGTGCTCCCACGCAAGAGGTAGTTATGAGCATAAAGTTACTTACTTATGTGTCAAAAATAGTTCTCTCCTACCTAAGAGTTAAGTACTAACATAAAATGTTACTTCTCAACGTTTGGAAACTTTACAACGTTTATACGAAGTAGCTGTATCTTGCAGATCATTGAAATGGCCCTAAGACAGGACGGAAGCAATAACAAATATTTTGCTTCTCCCTTGATAATTGGGGTTCAGTTTACGATCTGAGAAGTGTATCTCTGTTCCCTATGTGTGGAATTTTATTGACAGGATGCTTGCATTGTAATATACCCCTAGCCCCAGACTATAAGCTATAAGATCATTTACCCTGGGCCTGGGTGAGAAATAAAGTCAAAGTTTAAACCTTCTGGCAACAGGTAACGCAGCAGGGGTGATTATCTAACTACACTTCTACCCACTGAGAACTTCCCAGAGGCAAATATGTCCCTTAAGTACCTGCGAAACTACATAATTACGCAGTAAACCAGCATTATACCCCCGCACAGCGTACTTTATACCTTGTTTACGATGTTTCCACTTCGAGGCAGATGATAGTCACACAACTCCCTCTTTTATTTATGAGCCGTAATCAGAATCAAAAGAATTCACTCGACATTTTCACAGTAATATGGTTATCGTCAGATTCATTAGACAAGATACATATTCATGGTTGTTTTGTGTTATTTCCAGTTTCGCGATTGCTGCTACATATTTATCGATTCCACAGGGGCCGGATGACTCATTAACCGGTTGTGAGATAACATTAGCGTGCTCGTTGAGATGGTTGGCAGCGCTCAAATGCGCCCATGAACTACGTGTTATGCAAAGAGGGGTGTTTACGCGGTCGTCTAGGGGTTAGTTTTGCGTTACATCAGCTTCTTTTGAATAATGTGATTGGCATCCCGCTGTGCGCTCTGAATGTCAAGAAGCCGGGCGATCTCTCAGAGGACTGGCAGTCTGAGAGGCAAGCGTATTGTGAAGATAGATGTTAGTGCTCTGGTAATGAGACATTGGAGCAGCGACAGATGTGCCAGAACTTTAACAAAAGGTGATGCCATTGGCAAAATATATATCGTGCCAATCTTTACAAGTAGACGTCAGAGTATATTCAGTCTTCAGCTGCCTAAGGATAAAAGAACAAACGGTAAATCCATCCTCTTGCAAGAGAAATAAAAAGAACAGCGATGAAAACGTATACATACCCTGGAGGGTTGCTGCCGTGGAGTGTTGATAAATATCGCAAAACATCTGCTGATATACCATATAGATCAAATTATTAAACGCTTACGTAAGAATATCTATGAAGGTTAGATTTGCCCATAGCTAAACTTAGTTATGAATGATTTCTAAACACCTGTAGCAAATTTGCAAGTACATTCTATTGTATTTTCAGCATATGTCACGATATCTGTCTATAAAACAAAACAAAACAGTCATCAATGAATATTGCTACGTGTATATCCGACCATATGGAACTAGAACATTAAACCCTAATTGTTATTTCCGTACACAAGCACTCACCAGCTTTCTGACAGGCCTCTGACCTTTCTGAAGTTGAAATGACCCAAAGCATAAGTCACGAGGATTGAGCGGAAATGTAGCCTTAGAAATGGGTCACGGGTCAAAGGTGCCGGAAGTCGGTATCGGCCCCCGTCTCTGGTCAATAGGCTCTAATGTAGATGGCTTCTTTTACTCCTCTTAGGAAATAGAAATACCTGTTCCAATGCCCGACACTAACTCTTCTCTCAATTCTACATTGTTTTATTAAGACATACCATTCTAAATCATTAACTTGACAGTTGATACTCATCCTTTACGTTCAATACATTTTTTGCCGTAAGAGTACATCAAGCGGCCGAGAAAGACGAATGTTATTCAAGTATCCAAGCTGATATATTGCAGTGGCTCAACAAGTCATTACACATTCGTGACCACACGCAGGAGTCAGGAGAGATCAGCACATTCATGCTGCGCAGGTGGATGATTCATTGTGCCGACTAAGAGTCATGGCACGATATAAATAACGGACGTATCTTAGTAGACATTTCAAGAACGTCTTCTGAATATCTACCGTTGTTCAAGGACAATCTTAAGTAAATATCCTGACGTCTTGTACAGTGTATCTTTAAATTGTTACAAATGATGCAACATGTGTGCTGATGTTAAGTCATAAAACAATTGTTGAAATAAGTTATAACAAGCAGTGTACCACAGGTATCTATTCTTGGCCCACTCTGCCCTTCCTATATGACGTGTAACCATACTAAGTGGTCAGAGTAAATGTCAACATTTGTATATGCGTATTTTCAGTACCTAATTCATTGCCCCTCACTAGTCAAACATGGTTAGACATGGTTAATGGACAAGCATTAGGGTGAATAAAGACCCAAAACTCATTGAGGGGAAACAAAAGTACACATTTACTTATATTCAAATGACATGTATGTATTATTCTACAACAATCACCAAAGTTTTATCCCAACAAGTTCCCAGTTCTAACTGTAATCAATGGGAACTGGCGGCGCACCGCAAAATAATTGACAGTTCCCAATTAAAATCTGACATTGGCCAGCAGCAATTGTTACAAATGGTTGTCTGTTTTAGTATTATGGATAGTAATTAGAATTGGCCAGTATTAGACGAATCGTATCGAAAAAGTCAAACGTAAATACTGACTATTGGCATTAATCCAAATATCTGATAAACCGATTAGGAAAGTTGGATATTTTTACTAGCAATGCGCCTGATACCAGTAGTCTTTTACGTTGATGGTCTGCTAAATAAGTGCTGTTTTTTTACCTTTTCTAAAAAGATGCATGTTTCACTGCATGTCTCTGTTATCGCAAATGTACATATAAGCAGTATAATGATATTCATGCGTATTACATTGCCACAAGTAGCAGCCTCGAGTAGCCTAAGAAGAAATACATTGTAACATTTCTTATATTGTTTGCACTTTTATGAAGCGTACAGGTGGCTTTTTGTGATTGCTAGGTCACCAACCTGTCTTCTTAACATCTACGTTTACTTTTTTATTCATATGTTAAATCCCGTTTGTATTCATAGGTTAAATTATGTTTTTACTCAATGTTATTGCTTTATTTAATATCTATGCTCATAAGTACTTTTCTTTTCTCCAGATCCTTATTCAATATGTACAATTTAGAAAAAAAAATATTTGCCATTGCTTTCTGTCTATTCCAATCTCATGAGTTTCATTGATTGTGCTAATATTGTGATATACCCATAGTAGGGCCGCTGCAGGGCTCTAGCCAGCTCGAATTTTTTTTTCCGTCAGCCAATTCCCATTGTCGCGAAAACCGCGAAAACACTATTCCAGGAGTCAGAGAGACTGAATTGAGACCTTTAAAAACTGGTTTTTAATGAGATTATCGTATGCAAAAGGGCGCCAACATGCATCGTCAACAATAATAACAATAGCAAAACAAACGGTGTGTGGCTTTTACGGCTGTGGACGGCATCCCCAAGCCGCCCGTAGCTTCCATCAAGGATTTTTGTCCGTCAAGGTTGACGGATTGGTTTTAAAATTTTTCCGTCACATGCAGCAAATTTCTGTCAATTGACGGAAAAACGGACGCTGGCTAGAGCCCTGGGCCGCTGTCATATTCTGGGAATATTGACCCTCCTGACAGCTCATATGAAAGTCACTTAAGCGTGAGTAGCCCCACATGACGTCAGAACTGGGTTAACGGATCCAATTCCCTGATATGTGTTAGGATTGCTGTGACACCGCCGTCTCTAAGGTAATCCTGGTCCTGCTGACGCATTTGCGTGATTGCAAGAAACACATTTGCTCTGGATATACATGTAGGTTAAGGGTTTTGATTCATGTATGGTGAATGCCTTCTGGTAGCGGTTTGATTTGCCCAAGAACTATTTAACGAAACTGTTGAACTCTTGAAAAACGGATAAGACCGACGAGTATGTAAAATTTGAAGAAAAAAACAAGGACGTTCGAAGATTTCTGTATTGCAAGCCAGTTTCTTGAAACTAAGCAAGGGATGACCTCATTCAATGCCTTTGGTCAAAGAAAGCAGACATAACGCGACAAGTATTAGGCAAATCAAAATACGAAAAATCTATGCCTTTCGTTGACAATCTAATTCTAATTCGTCTGGAGAAATCTGTGTGTCGCGACGCGTGAATAACACCTACATATTACTGCACTTCCAGTGCGCTCCACAGAAGGCGTGCTTCCGGCTTCTGGGGGAAAATTCCTGGAACCTTTTCGCTTTGACAAACCGCAGGAGAGAGCAGCTAGATTTAAGTAGCTCCTGAGAGCCGATCCATCTGTGTCTGCAGCGTCTGTGTGCCAAACACAGTCTCCAGTGTTGGCTGGGTACAAAACACAGGCGGAGATAATGCATGGCCCGGTGCGCCCGTCCATAGCACAGCGCCTTTTGTACGTGACTAAAATGACAGCAACCAGCCCGGAGTGGGCTCAGCGGCAGTAATCTGAAGATATCGACGGAAGGAGGGCTAGACGTTTACCAAGGCTTATTGCTTCATCTCCGCCGGGGGAATTCCGATGTCTTGAGGGTCAGTTTTCCGCTGGTAGATGTTAATCATACAGACGTATCGTTGATTGCAATATTCATCACTCTGAGATAAGGTGCGCTAGTGAAGATGTAAATATGTTGGGTTGAAGGGATCTTTTGTGCATATGTCAGACCTTGTACACTAGCGGCCACCTTGCAGAAATCTGGGTGCCAATCATGTAATGTATATGTATAATTACCTTTGTCAGGTGTTGCAGATAGCCCTGTGTTGGAAGCAATTTGGAAGAGTTTGGCGGTTTCTACTTGCAGATGCATTTACAAAGATGAGGTGAGTATCTTCTTGTTGCTCTCCCGTCGACCATTCGATCGGTTCAGGCCAGCGGTTTCAGATATCAACGGTTCCAGCCGTAAATAGTAGGTATAGTAAGAGTGATGGTACCTGGTTTGTAGAAGCTTTGTATTTGATGTTCCTTTTGTGCCAGAGTGATTGGAGCTTGAGGCACTGACATAGCAAGCTCGTTTACTACGCTGTCGGAGAAAAGACACTCTCCGATTTCTGTAGCGCCCAGCAAATTGGTAAAGCTCGCTTCAGCTGGCGCCGTCATTTGTTTTGGGATATAATGAATGCGCGCCTGACGACCGCTACAGTTGTTATGCCCCCCACCCTCCTATTTCCCCTCCCCTACAAGCTTGACTGATTAGGTACCACTACGGCTAACACTGCTACATGAAAAGCAGTGGGCGGCCAAATAGGTTTGCCATGATTGAAGGATATTTCCCAGTGATATCACCATGCACCATCCGTGTCTCTTCACAGAATAATGTATCATATAACGTAACACAAACTTGTAGCGTCGCGAAAGCTAACAGCAATTCTTTCTCAACTTTGGTAAAAGCGTTCACATCTACGGTGTTGGGTAAACAGTCCCAAATTGGACGTTTTTATGACCTATCGTAAAATAACGTGCAACAAGAAAGCGCCCTTAAGGGATAGACACGAATATATAATAGGGGGTTGTAAAAACGGGGTTTAGGTGATAATACCAGAGGGATAGTGGATTAGAACAGAAATTGACAAAAAACGGAAAATATAAAATCGACAAAATGACCAAACCAATCATCTACCCCTCCCAGTCCATTCTGTACCGCCCCTTCGAAAAATTCAAGGTTTCCGTTGTATCCAAGTGGCGCAGCAACAGGGCCAGCAAGCCAAAGTTCGAAATAAATAGCCCACTGTCTTCACAACACAGGGGCCGGATAAACAGTGTCCTCGCATGAGAGGACTTCCTTCCCAGTATGCCTCTTGGGAATGTCAAAGGTCAGAAAGAAATTTGACCCATGGTCTCAACACGCGTATTCGTTATCGTCCCCGCGTTGTTAATGTATTCGTCAAGTGTCAATCTTGATTTTGTCATTTGTTGCTGACAAGGTTTGGATACCAATGGTGAGAAAAATTGTCTCTTTTTTTACACACACGCATAGTATGTGTTTCGTGATGAAAGTCAGTACATATTGCGTTAACAACATTTTAATTATTTCACTTTGTTTTTTCATATATACAAACAAAATCCATACAGTGGATAGTACCTTTCAGCCTTTTCGGCCTATACTATTTTTACCAAGGTCATAGATATCATTCAACATACAGTATTCATCTTATATTACATATATCGAAAAAGATTTACAGAGAGCGTAATACGACATATAGTGCATTGGACCTTCTGGCCTATATTTCCTTCACTACCATAATAGATATTGTTGCATGAAACAATTCATTATGCATTATCCTATATTAAATGTCTTAAAGAATATTGAATATGGACAGAAAAGTCTATTCAACTTGTGGTGCATTGGGCTATACTGGCATCGTTTGATTTTATTACCGTAATAACGAACGTGCGGGACCCTGTTAATATCTTTTTCATATTTTTTTTCATATCTTGGAATGTATTGAAAATGTAATGACCGTCCACCTCAAGTGACCCCCTCTCTTTAATTTGGTGAGCTCTGATAGATTTATGAGTAAAGCATATATGGCACCATCACAATATGATGTGCCATATGTAGGTTACGGGAAAATATGAACGTTTTCGCATATTACACTCAATATCATTGAGGCATTGAATTTGTTTCCGGTGTGTCTAGATGTTTGTGGCTGTGTTTGTTCGTAGATATATGAATACATTAGACTCATTAGAGTGATAGGAAGTGATAGGGAATATGGTGCCTTGCGGGATTGACAGGATGTGGAGTTCAGAGGTGGTAGAATTAGTCGTTTGCGAGACATTCCAGGTCATGGGGTCAACGGAAGAAAGAGGCCATTAACTAAGGTTTCGGTCTGTCTGTTTGCATAATCAATTAACTACAATTAAAGAAGACATACATTGCAATGGGCACTAAATATTCCACGAAGGCGTAAGATCTTTGACCTCTTGTTGCCTGAGTAAAAAAAAAAGGATGAACCTAGCCGACCAAAATGGCCACTGAATTGCTCGAAGCACAGCTTAACCGTACTGACCCGCATACCTCATAAACTACGGCCATGCATGTGAATAAACCCACCGAACCTGTGGCAATAACCTTCAAGCCGACCCGCGCCTGATATTGGCAATGACCGAACACCGCATCCCATATTGGCAGCAGAAGTTCTGCGGGCCGTGACGGCATCACGTCCGGACAGTCTCCCGGCTTAACGCCTCAGAACAAGCCTCGCCACCGTGAATACGTAAAACTCTGCATTTTATATTCCCGTACAGAATAAATGGACCGGCTCATGTTCACTGGAACTACTGTGTAGTAAAAGATCGGGACCTTGTGGTTGGTTAGACCCGACTCACGGCCGTGACTGTGGGTTTCATAGGCCTCCTTTCCGCTAGACTGCGATAGCTGAACGACCAAATTAGATTTGTGTGATTCTTGATTTTATAGTTGGAACATGATACAGTATGATTTAAAAGACAAAAAACTTTGGTGAAGTTTGAGAGGTTGTACGTGTAAGCAACATCGTTATTACATCTGTGTAAACAATTGGATGGGCGATCTGTGAAATATTCAGTCACCCAGCGTCGCAGCCTCTGGCAGTTGTATTAAGCGACATTGTGATTGCATAATGTACTATATCAATTAGACCTCGCGCTGAATCGGTAGACAGAACTATAACGGCCACCGGTTGACATAGAAATGATCAATTTACGCTTCGTATTACACCCTAAGCTGTCTACTTCTATGTCACTTAAAAGTTAGCCTCCATCTGTTCGCTTTTGTTATCATTAGTATCGAGTCCGTTACAGGCATGTTATTAAAAAAATGATAAAAATCATCTTTTGCATGTACAACTGAATAAATTAAGGTGCGCTTCTTGATAACAACAAAGGTGGTTTGCAATTAAACTAATGTGTTCTAGATTTTAGTCTCGTAAACTTTTCGAACACGACTTAAGACATAAGACTCCTGAAAGTCTCTCCTAGCTTATATTTTACAGTGTGCAAATGGGTGAGTGCTCTAGAGAGTGTTAACATCTTAGAAAATGAATTGTAGACGGTATTCGTATATTGATATACTCATATACATATACATTGTACTGTTATCATATATGTTACAATCATGTTATGTTTGCGTATCTATAGTTGTAGAAGCACCTATATGAAAATCACTGTTCTTTCGTATATGTCAATAAAGTTTATTAGTAATAGTTAATTCACATAGAAACTGATATTAAAGAATACATTTGCCAAAGAGAAAATTCCTACGATACAATACAATACAATACAATACAATACAATACAATACAATACAATACAATACAATACAATACAATACAATACAATACAATACGCTACAATGCGATTTGGAATTGTACACGTACAGTGTTAACGACCTCTGACAAGACTTGCGGTGTTGTTAGTCTATTCCGTTAGAACAACAGAGCCGTTGGCAATCTCCATCCCTTGCCAGTCATAGCTCTAAAAATATCTTCCCGGCGCTGGTACACGAGTTTGTCTTCATGGAGACGAATAAGCTCCGAAATTGGACGGCGCCTGAGGGACAAAGTGAGGCATAGAGTCGATCATTGCCAGTGTCACGATTTCATTTTTGCAAGGCGAGCCAAAAATTGTGCGCATATGATGATAACTAGCTGTTGCTTTGTTTCGACTCCACTGATATGAAAGTATGGATGTCGGGTATGTGTCACCAAAAAGCGTATTTTCCTCTCGCCGGGCATCATGACAGGAAAAGAAGCATCAACTTTTAGTTCAGCTCTTATTAGTGACTTACTTTGAGTAGGAAGACTGATAGTTTTGAATCGGAAAAGAGTTCAAAGTCCTTTCAATGGTCTTGTTTGATTCGACTAACATTTGAATAATGATAATCTTTTCTATGCATGTGTGTAACATAACGCTGATCCACTAATTGTATGTAATCGTCCTATAGATTAGATTTAATGGCATCTTCAAGGCCATTCTTGTGTTTTGCCTGACGTTACTTTGATATCACAGCGGCACAGCCGCACAGCTAAGAGCGGTGTTTGCTTCTGTATGGCTTCCTAAAAGCGTGCTGACAAGCTCCTCTCGTGTAGAATAATAAAAGGTGCATTGTAAATAAAAGGAACGTATATCACAGATTGTCGTCGGCACTTTTAGACCGAGCTTGTAATGCTCTCACCGAAAGGGGAACTGAAGTCGGAAGGATTTTTTCCAATTATGTTCTCTAAGCTTGTAATTTTTCAGACGCCTTTAGTCGTTACCTTCCCAACGTTGTCTTTCCTGCCACCCACACAGAGCGTAACGCCAGCCTTTTCGTCCATTTGCCGTAAAAAGTTCCCAAATTGTTGTTGGGATGCGCTAAGGGAAACTTGATGATTTCTGTCTCGCGTATTTCAGGGATTTTAGCACCACCTAATAAGCTCTTTTTGAATTTGTTGATGCCCGGCGGCATCTACTTACTTGGTTTCTTCCTATCTCAATGGCACAGGCAACCAACTAAGACATGCATTACTTCTAAGATCAAGTAATTGTTAGTATTTCTTTTAAAAACTTTGCCAAGAGGGTTATTTTTGGTGGTGGTTTTATTGCTTAGCAGTAGTCAATACAGGTATTCATGTAATGCTTTGATATTTGGTACATGGATAGCTGTCGGCAAATCAAAGGACATGTTCTATTATGGGCTACGGTAACGATGTTTAAGTTTCGGGTAATTTTAAGGCTGGGGACTAGTTAGCGTAGGTCTGGACAATCTGGTAGCTTTCCTTAGATCTGCAGCCTTCCTTTGGTCTTACAAAAGACAGTCAAAGAAGTTTTTCGTGTTTTACAGTAGACGCCGCTTAATTGCACGGCCTATTTGCCAGTGAATTTCGTGCAATTATCCGGCTGGTGCAATAATGCGAAGTTATCTAGCTGGATTGCACCGGTTTTGGATTTTGGGATTCCGTGCAGTTAACAGAAGTGTGCGTTAATGCGTTATCCAATTACTGGATTCTACTGTATTTTGAGTGACTTGTTTAAAATGATATTTCTGTTCCCATGTAAAAATAAAGTTTTAAGCGGAAATTCATGTCAGCCTACCCTTGAATAATTCCGACGTCACCGCACAAGAAAGTTTGGGGTGAATGTCCGGTATAGTCACGTACATGGAGAATCTCCGGCCTTAGAACCTTGTTAACATCAGTGATGGGCCGGGGATCGTGTGATCTCCCCGGTTTGGAAGGATCTCTCTCCCAGTACTAACTAGGCTCCGTACGAGTAATCCACCGTAATGATTTCCATCCGCTGTCGACGCGTGTGGTTAATGGAACGATGAATAATTTAGGTTCCTATACAGAAAGCCAATAGCAGGGTTTGTCATGCACTGTTCAAACGAATTATGCTCTTCTTCGTGTTAACAGAATTAGAAAGGAGTCTTGTTGCTCTTTGGTCGTTCTTTCTGCCGTCTTCAAAGCACATTTTAATTCACTGCCAATTTTGTGTATCCTATGTATCCAATACATGTCACCTTTTCGGTATAGTCTCTACTTTCTACCAAGCTCATTGCGTTATACAGGTGAAATAGTCGATATTTGCCAAATAGGATGAAAATTTTGCTGGAGAAGTTAGCCGGCCATATTATTAGATACATACGCATGGATAAGGCTTTGCTTGAGAATTCGTTGAATATTGTCATATTTGTTGTATATTATTTCCTTCTGTAATGAAGAAAACTAAGATCTTAGCTCATCAATTCATTAACAGAAGAAATGTTCTTAACCAATACGAGTCTTCTAGTGAAAAAAATAAGTTAGAGGGGTCTTATCTCATTAATTCACCAACGAGTCTTCTAATGAAAAACTAAGTTAGAGGGGTCTTACCTCATTAATTCACCAGTAGAGTAGATTTTTATTAAAATAACTAAGCAAAAACAGGTTATCACAAAGTTTCCAAATATCACGTTTTTTGTCTTAAGATTCTTTTCAGAACTAAATAAATGTGACAAATAATCAAGCCTAAACTTTTGTTATGAAGAAAGTTAAAATATATTCTTCTATGTGCTGTGTGAAATTTAGGTTTCAGTATTCCGTGGGGCTCCAAGGACACAAAAATGAAGAATAAACAGCTACTGCAAAGCACTATATTATGCAAACAGCTGGAAGGGGAACGCGATGTCTTATTTGTATTTGTTGCTAGTCCCACGGTGCCGGTAACCAGCTCCCAAAAGTCACATGAAAACCTATAGATCTTTGCCTGATCATATACGCGACAATACCGAGCCACTCAAAACATCGCCACAGGGCAGCATTATTTATCAAACCGCAGCATAGTGGATAATCTTGTTAAAGTGAGCCGGCATCTTGTCTCCTACCCCATTCGTCATGCGTTACACCGTCCTCCCTTTCTGTTCATTATTGGTACAGTGCTCCCATATTTATGTTTCAAGCTACCTTCTCCCTCCTAAAACCACATATAGTACCATCAATGTTGATAAAAAGGCGATAAAATGGCAAGAGATACGAAAAAAGGGACCTGCACTTTGATCTTGTATGCTGAATATAGCATTACGTCCTTTGGTATCTATGTTTTTGATAGGATCATTGTCGACTGAAGTTTGTCCATAAAACCGTCCCATGACATATGTTGCTGGGTACAAATAGAAGGACGTCTTTGAAGTTTTCATTGATTATATCGCTAGGTATTTTTCTATAACATAGGGTAAGGTCATGGGGATATTCGACGTCATCATGGAACGAACTTTTTGCATCAAGACAGCATCACCAAGAAAATGTGTTTTTGCACCAATACGTTAACACAAAACGCTCTTTTTTGTAAAATGAAATGCGCTATCATCAGGGAACGTGTATTTTGCACCAAAGCAACATCAACAGGAAATGTGTTTTGCACCGTCCAATACAGTTTTGACAGGGAACGTGTGTTTTGCACCAATGCAGCATCAACAGGGAACACGTCCGTTTTGCACAAAATATGGAATAGAGCATCAACAGGGAACGTAAATTTTGCATTTGAAGACTTACCACCATACGTTTTTACCCTTTTGCAAAGAAATTCGCGATTATTGTCAATTCTATCATCACGTGGTACAATCTGAAGTATAAGTCTTAAGACAAGATATTAAACGGTCTTAATTTGACAGTCGAATTGAGATAAACCAAAAGTGTTGTATATACAGAATTGTTAATTTTACGTAACACTGACTCTGAATTCAAGTCTTTTTGTCACTGTCTGACCACAGTTGTAAACGCGCCAGACAGTCTCCAATCATAAGCTTGTGGTCTAAGCTACTAATGGAAGGTTACATGTGCTTGAATTTTCTCGCCAGATAAAATCATTTTCATCATGGAATAACACAGCATTTTGAGTTTTAGCTTTCACCTTTGTTTATGTTACGTTATCAAAAATTTGTGCAGTTCGGTTCAACTGTGAACCCTGGTAGACTAGCCATAAATAGGGCTAAAGGGTATCGGAATAAAGGAATAAAGGAACTGAGCATATATTGTGCGGCTCTTTCTTATTTAATGAAATAGAACGAAGTGACGACCGAAGTCGTAAACGAAGCGATTTCGTCTGTAGAGTTAATAAGAAGTGTTGCACAACCCTCAAGACACGCAGTATACACAGCTATAATTGAATGAAGTAAGCGCCATGTTTTGTACATGCCACATGATATCTTAGCATACCTGGAAAAATTGTCAAAAATATACTATCATTAGAGACACGGGCGAGTATTGATCGGAAGATTACGTAGCAAAAATGGGGGTCTTGGTTTTTACTACATTGTAAGCACTGGATGGGGCAATTGTGTTCCTGGAAATGCAAAACCTTGCGAAACAGTTTGTCACAGTTTGAACGACTCATGTACAGTTTAGTGCAGTGTATGTTATACATCAACGTTAAAGGCTCCTGAGACATAAACAAAATACGTCTGAAAGTATATGAAGAATGGTATTAACGAGAATTATCTGACCTTAACCTTTGACCTCACGCATGAGAAGTTCAAAACATGAACTGGCTTATTTCTAACCTAGCGCACACTGGTCTTTGATGCGATTAACGATTTCATGTATAACATTAAGGGGAATGGCAAAGTTGAGAATGCAGCGTGACCCTATCCAGGTAATATCGGTGATGTCGCAAAGCCAACAAGAACCGTAAATTAACATCTAAATTTAGAACCGCGATCGACTTTCTCTGTTCGTTTGACGAATATGCCCTTGTTTGGTAAGGTTGAATTGAATCCCAGATAGAAACACCTGATGGCCCACCTCAGGCCAGTTTATTTACAATGTGTGTGCTGTCCACGGTATTGGGCCACCCGTCAAACCAGTACTGGAAACCGATTCTCCATCTTGAAAGATGAAGATGGCGATCTCTGTCGAATAACGTGGAAAAAGTAGCTCTCATGTGATGTATTGTGGAACGAAAGGAATGTTTCCTCTCCGTATTGGCAGTCAGTAGTTGACGCGCGGTGCCTTGGGTATTGGTGATTATATTACCATAGCCGTTCATAAGAAGAGGGGGAGGCAGTTGATATGTGGTGTCAGACCAGATCGTGACTTGGCTGCAGCACAATATTGAACGCCAGAACAAGAAGCCGTTACTTAATTTTCTAACAGATAGTCAGATGTCAGGCTTGAGATTAGACTGTCAATACTTGGAGGCAGATGTACGTAGGTTAATAGAACGCGGTATGGATTTTTTGCATGATGAATGCGAGTTCAGTTGCAGAGGGGATATAGTTGGTCTACAAGGCGTGGGTTGAGACTGATGGGACAGATGAAAGTGTAATAGCAACAGCCTTCCGTCCGAGACAAGGACGTGACAAGCGATCACGGCTTACACAAATGAAGTTCTCCTCATTGAACTAGTGTTTCTCAAAATGACAGGAAAGCTTTGACCTTGTAACAATCGATTAAAGATGCTCTCTGAAAAGTCTTGGAGCACTTGGTTTCCTTATAATTACAACTGACAATAAACGACCTTGGCATGGATTTCGTGCCGTTTGTGTCTCAGACTCGCATCACTAATTTGACCTTTACGACGCTCGTCACAGGTGTCGTAGGCTGTTGTCGGACGATTTTGATGTCCTAGAGTTTTCAGGCAGGTTATTACAGAATCAACCGCCGAAGAAGAATTTGTTTTGTAGACAACTTAATTCGTACGACGTATTCACAATCATCACAAGAATGCCCCCAGCTTGTTTGCAATCGCACGAAAATGTGAGTAGCTCTTATTTTGTTTTTGTGTGTGTGCGTTTGCCATCCAGTCGTATCGACAACTGGTGCCCTCCCCTCTCCAATAACACAGCAATAAATACCCACAAACAGCGTTGCCAATTACCACAAACAGATAATCTATGTCCAGATGCTTTCGCCGCCATCTTAGCTCCAGCTAAGACCCAATTTTCGGAACCCACGGTTGGAATAATTGATACGACACGAGGCCACATTGATCGAGCCAGGACGGCCGGCCGACATTTCTCTTCGACGCGATGTGCGCTCTCTTGGCCTATTCACGTTTCCCATGGGTGGTAATTAAGTTACGATGGCTGTGTAGCTTCACCGCTCCGTAAACTGACAGGTAAATACTCGGCTTTGCCAACAGAGAAGAGTGAGGCTGACGGGATTAATGTCCAACTGTGCGCGGTGGAAATCATCAGCGACATCCGTCGTCAAATATTGGTTCAGATATAGAGCGACACGTCCCATTTTTAGATGAAGTTTTAAAGACCTTATTGCTGTCGCTAAAGGCGGATGGGCTGCTGAAGTTGCTCCTTTGGGAAGCATCATTGCTTCGGTTGGTGCCCAGAATAACGATTCCTGCAAGTAATCAGAATGCACGTGAGAATCAAGGAAAATACCCCCACCCCCTAAAAGGACCAATTACGTCAAAGATAATCCTATAGTCAAGAGTGCAGCAAGTTTATGTCTTTTATATAGTATACTTAGTTAGTCTGTGACCAGACCCTCTGGTTGACAGACTTTTAGTTTTGTCACGTTTACGCGCGTTCGCAGCTGTATCTGTATGTTCCCGTTGTCTGAATTCTATGTGGTTTGGCAGGTCCTTTGTACTGAGGTTGACGATGATGCACGTGAACTTTTTTTTGCGGCAGGTGGTTTTATTATGGATTTTATAAAAATAACACCCCTACAATTTGTTCGTCTTGCGGTGTTTTGGTCCAGATCCTCTGTATGTGGGTCATGGTGTCATTGGAATTTGTCAAGCAGATGCGTGGTGTTACCTGATCGTCAAAGTTATTCGCGTTCGCATCGGTATCTGCATGTTCCCGTTGTCGCATACGTACGTTGTTTGGCAGGTCATCTGCACTGAGGTTGACGATGATGCACGTTGTTTTTTTTTTTGTTGTTTTTGCGGCAGTTGGTTTTATTAGGGACGCAATAAAAATAACACCCCTACAAAATGTTCATCTTTCGGTGTATTAGTCCAGATCCCCTGTATATGGGTCATGCTGTAATTGAGATATTGCAAGCAGATACGTGATGTTCTCTGGTCGTCAATGTAACGCGCGTTCGCATCTATATCTGCATGTTCCCGTTGTCGCATACGTTTGTGGTTTGGCAGGTTCTCTACACATAGTTGGACGATGATGCAAGGTGTTTTATTTTTTCGGCAGCTGTTTTTATTATGTATGTAATAATTTCAGAAATCACCCCTGCAAATTGTACGTTTCACAGTGTATTGGCCCATGTCTGCATATGGTGCCCGTTGAGGTAATTGGGTATAGTTAAGCAGATGCGCGATATGTGCAAGAATTTTACGCGCGTTTGCTTTCTACCTCTTATTCAACAAGTTTATCCGTACTACTTTATGTACCAGCATCATGGACCCCGGGATTCACCCATTAACACTGTGTCATGCTACCTTATGGCTTCACACTAGTTAAAAACTTATCGCACAGTTCATCATCAACAGCTGTGTGTTATCGTATGTGGGACATGGGAACCGACATCTAATGTTCCACTAATGACCCTGTCAATCAAATACCTCCTGTCGCCGTTTGCAATGAAGCGTGTAAGAATTCTCGTCCCAAATGAAGTTTAGCCATATTATATTCCCGGACTTCGACTAAGAAACATCAAGGTCCTATTCCGTGCTTCATACTTATTACGTCCATAACAGAAACATGTTAATACTTGGTGCGTTTGTCAGTCTGCCTGTCGGTCTTGTAGGTGTGTCTGTGTGTGAATGTGCCTGTGTATTAGAGTAGACCATCCGGTAACTTATCGTCACCATATCTTTTTGACTTTGGCCACATGTTATCTCACAATCCATACCTGTTTAGTAAGATTCACATGACACAGAAATATTAGGCAACTTTAGATACAACGATATATCTAACACCATGAAAAGAATCATATAGGATATAAGCACAACGTCACACACCAAAGAAGACAAAACAACCAACATATACCAGACCGACGTCACAGACTATGTTACCTACGGTCACTTGTTTTGTTTTTCGAACTAAAAGTCGTGTTTTAGAGGACAGGCTGTCCGACAGCCTGTCTTGTTGAAAAACAAGCGAGCGTCTCATTAGCTCAGGTGTTCCTCAAGGTTACGTAATAGGACCTCTTACCTAACTTTTGTTACATCATATTGTAGTATTGGCAAGGATGTTTCATTTATGTCCTCTATTAAAAATTTGAGTTTGATGTCTTAATCATTAGGTTAGTAACATACTTATTAACAAGATGATATTTACGTTTATGCCATTTCTGTCTTCGTTAACGTCAACGATATCTATAAACCCTTCTAAAGCAGCAGTAACTGTAGTTATTACTCGCGTACTGTTATACGAAGGGGCTTCGATGAATCCAATTCAGACATCTGTATTCAACAGGACCGGCCTATTTTCAACCCAAGCACCATGATAAATCCCCCGTTGGGACACCGGCCATTTTTCTCTGAACTCCCCATTTTCAGAAGTTCAAAAGCGCTGTCCTTATCTCTAGAATGACAGGCTTTCGTTCCGTGGGGACCAGACGAACTTTATGCGCACATTATCATTTCTTTCTTGCAAATTGATCGCTGTAGCCTGAGCAAAAATTGCTGGTCATACAAGAGTTCTATTCTAATCTATTACGTCTTTGGAATACACAACAGGCCTCTTCGTCAAAGTCAGCACACTGAAAGTATTGACTCCGTGAGCGGGGTCTGTTGTTTCCGATGTGTCTGTGTGTTACGGAGTTGTATGTTCGTACGTATTTGAATACACTGTCAGCTAGAAGAGTGGCAGGGAGTGAGTGGGAAAATGATATCTCCGAAATTGTTAAACTTGCGGGAGTGGCAGGAAGTAGTGTTCAGAGGTGTTAGTGCTAGTCAATAATCAAACATGGCATTTTAGTGTTATAAAACTTACGTTTTTAGCCAACCAGCCGACAAGAAGAGAACCAAAACTCCAGAAATTCAAAATGTGGATAGCATCTCAAAGTTTTATCATTTGGACAAGATATAGGAATCAATTCAAACTTATTTGAGCTACCCTAGTATGTGGACATCTAAAGTCTAGACTGAAAGCATAACCTCTTTGTACATTTTTTTTTCTAAAATCAATGAATGTACACATAGAGGACTGGCTCGGCTGTCATATTGATAAATTGATACGTAGACGCGATACAGAAACCAGGTCACTTGGCTATTCCGGTAATGAATGGAATAGGCAAGGGAATGAAAACTCCGTTTCGGTAGTCACAACGAATTTTGGTGAAAAGGCACGAAGTTGGATCGCTGGCCCTGTAGGAGACTTGGGGTTGCACAGTTTCTCAAAGAATCGGTCTTGTCTGGATGACTAGAGCGTATGTCGCAATTACCGAGCAAAATGTCAACTGAAAGACCTTAAAATATGGCCTTGCGAATCTTTTTCTTTCACGCTGTACCTATTTCGTCTTTGATATGTACCCATTCAACAATGATAAATGACCATAATAAGAGCCACAGCATGTACCAGTTATAATGATAGATATCTACCCATACATTTATGGTGCGCAATAGATTATTACCTGTTATATGCAGGGCTTTTGTGTTTCCTATTTTGCTTTGGTAAGGTATTTAAACGGAATGCTGCAAATTTTGACAAATTATACTACACATTTAAGGACAGGCATTTTTTTCTGGGACAGAAGTTAATCTTCCAAACCGCCTTACACGTACTTTGCATGTGTTATGACCGTTGAGAAACCCTTGGACGGTTGGTCATCTTTTTCCTCTCCATGATTGGTAACACTTTTAATTATTGAAAGCCAGCTGTCACCATGGCTCGGCAATGTTTTGACGTGATGATTGATGTACCGAGTCCGTATTGAAATATAGATTGGATGTCCAATTGCCCCCCTCCCCCTACCGCCGTGACAATCTGTTTGCACATATTTGATTGATTTTTTACTTCACGTATTATTTTCTCAGAGTCAGAAAGGTAAATGAAGGATTACGAGATGGTAGAAATTTTGTTATTTTGCAAACAAAATGAAGTTTGCCATAATCAATTTATCTTGTATATGACTGGCTTGTAGTTGTCATTTGTTCTTAACAATATGGATATTAGGATAGCTTGTTGATTGCTCTGCATTTCTATGGCACGGGGTGTGTATGTGCATACATGTGTGCGAATGTATGTATGTATGCATGTTTGTGTGTATATGTACGCATGTGTGTGCGTTAATGCGTTTGTTCACAAGTTAAAATAAGAGGTCATTGACCTTTCCTTTAGTACAAGCTCTATGGCAAACTTATGCCAATAGAAGTTTCTACTCCAAGCGTAGTCCTCAATAACCCTTGTTGCTTGGTAGTTACTGTCTTCGTGCCTAGCAAACCGTTAATGTATACGGGGATATATAAGACATCACCCTATACCCCTTCTACTACTGAGCTTGATGGTAATCTTTCGTTCAAAGTTACTCCGAGCGCATTCCTCCTGAATCCTGTGGGAGATTTGTGAGTCACTAGGGCGGTGCCCAGCATCTCGTTTATTCACCAGCCAGACGTTACCCATTTCCATTCTTGTTTGCTGATGGCAAACTTTTGTCCTTTTGCTCCATGCGTATTCCTAGATCCTTAAAGTTCCTTTGGGGGATTTGTGAGTTGCTGGCATCGCGCCTAGCAGACCGTTGATAATACACCGGACGCACCAACAGTACTGAACAACCTGCTACCGGGGGCCTGCGTACACCGAGAAACTCGTCTATCAACATCCCAACACAGCGTAGCCCTTGAACCTGTCAAGTCATCCTCCTCCTGTCACAAAAGTACCTTTATCCCTGCTACAGTTTAGGTATGGAACTGCCTACCGCAGGACACTGTAAATTAAACATCAGAGACTTAAAGAACATCAAACGTAATGTAAGCGCCCAACTCAGTGCTACTCATCAGCGTACTGTATTCAGCATAGTTGCTAAGCTGATGTGATGGAAACAGCATAGAAAAAAAGAACAAGGTATCACCATTCTTTTGCTGAGCTTGATTGCAAACTTTTACCCAGCGAATCTATTACTCCAGGCTTATCCCTCCAAACTGTTGTGGGAGATTTTGTTCATCGCTAGCGTGGTGCCTAACATACCGTTAATTCACCAGTCAGACATTTCTCATAGCATGTAGAAGACCCTGTCCCTTCTTTTGCTGAACTTGATGGCAAACCTTTGCCCAAGGTTCCTATTACTCCAAGCATATTCTTCCAGGAGATTTGCAAGTCGCTACTGTGGTGCCCAGTAGACCGTTAAGTCTCCGTTGCGACGGTTTCATGAGAATATGAAAGACATCCTCCTAGCTCTTCATTAGGATGATCTGGATGGCAAAATTTTGTTCAAAGAACTTCTTACTAGATCCTAGAAAATCCTTTGGGCGAGTTGTGAGTCCCTGGCGTCGAGCCTGACGGGCTGTTAATACATAAAGATAAGAATAAAGAATACACAGTAAGACATCGCCCTATCGTTTTTGCTGAACTTGATGAAAACTTTTACCCAAGGTATCTATTACTCCAAGCGTATTCTTTCGGGAGATTTGCGTGTGCCTTAGTGTGGTGCCCTGTCCAGTAGACCGTCAATTCTCCAGGCAGACAGTTTTATCAGAATATGAAAGACATCTTCACGTGAACCCTTCATTAGAATGAGCTGGCTGGCAAACTTTTGTCCAAGGCACTTAAATTGCTCCAATGTATTCCCAGATCCTAGAAAATCTTCTGCTTGAGTTGGGAGTCCCTGGCGTTGTGCCTAGCAGACCGGTAATTCACAGACACACACATGAGAATATACAAGATAAAGCCCTATTTCTTTTTGTTGAGCTGGGTGGCAAACTTTTGCCTAAAGTTTTTTTTTTTTACTCCAAGTGTATTCCTCCAAAATCATGCATATAAGAGATTTGGGACTAACCTGTCTCGTGCCTAACAGACCGTTAACGCACCTGTCTAACACTTCAACAAAAATACACCCAAGCTTTCCATTCTTCGGTAAGATTATAGACCACTGTTCCCACCCAGTCTAGCCAGAGTATCCCCGATTTCAGAAAATCCTACATAAACCCAGTGCCGAGGCAAATAGGGACCGTAAAGCTCTTGCTAAAATGCCCTGGTGCTCGTTCATGCAAACGTCCATCTCCTTACATTATAGTTTCAAAAGCGTTATCAAAACGCCGTGTTCTCATAAGGCTTTGACTTCGCCTATAAACCCCAGAGTGCGTCGTTTATCGATCTCAACTAAGAGTGTATACAGCGACAACGCCCAGTAGGAATGGATGATAATCCAAACAGCGCTCTGATGAAAGCAATCTTGATGAACTGGGGTCAATCATTCAAACAGCGCGTTAGGGATAACAGTCACGGCATTTGAGATAGCCGGCGTGTGCACTGATGATATGATCCCTACACAACAGGAGACATAACTCCCTCAACAACTTTCTTCGAAAGGTGGTTAGAATACCATATGCTCTGATAAATCAGAGAGTACGCACTGTATTGAACTCAAAGGAAATGTGTACATGTACAATGATGCTAGATGAGTGATTATCAAAACATCGCCGTCATGAAAGCTATCTGGATAAACCTAGGTCAATCATTCATTTGGCAGAACCCCATTGGTCTACCGCTTGATGTAATCGCCCACCACACAAGATATAACTCCCTCAGGCAACTTTGTTGAAAGGGAATTTAAAATTCCATAGACGCTGATAAACCAGAGAGCACCGCATTCTATTGATCCCAGGTAAGTCTGTAAATGGACATTGGTAGGTAGATATGTCACAATCGAAACATGGCATCCGATGAAAGCTATTCTTTATGAACCAAGGTCACCGACGTGTACATTACCGATAGGATCATGTTGCAAGGATAATATGATAACTTCATTTGAAATGGAATCTAAAATTCCATATGCTCAGATATCTTTGTGGGGAAGGTTGTTACTGGTGATCAAGACAGAATTCTGATGATTGAGCATGGCATGCACAACAACACTCTTTTCAGAACGTTTGAATTTTTAATATCTATCGATTCAGGACTATACATATCTTAGAGTATGCATTGCAACTTTTATGCATACCAAAAAATTAAGCAATTGCACATACTTCTTTCTATGCTTAGCACTTTTGAGAAAGAGTATGGGAGTTGAACACACACCATTACCAGTGGACTATATGCTTGATGTAGTTCTTGAACAACTGTGTGGTCCACGGGCTATGAAAACGGAGATTGGCGCCACCCTATACAGCGGCATTGGTCGGACTTTATATATGGGAACGGTTTAAACATTTATTTCATAACACGCTCCCTTGAACCGTTTGCCTTCCAAACGTGATGATTTGGCCGGTTTGTCAGGTTGACGTCGATGATGCTTCAGGAGCTAACAGCAGTGGGAGTTATTGGATACCGTATTAGACAGGTTGCACCTGTTTTCTGGCGGGGAGATATGTGATTTCCGGCAAAAAAGGTTGAAGTTGCCAGTGCATCTGTGCAGGTGCTTAGAGATGGCGCCCATCTCCATTTCGAGTAGCCCTTGGGCCACACATTTGTGCAAGCCACTCCAGCAGGAGACTGATCCCCTGGTAGTGATGTGTGATTAACTTCCATATTCTTCCTCATCAGTGCTGAGTGCTAAACAGAGAAAGCAGCATGAAGCATTTTTAAAGTCTTTGGTATGACTCGGCCGGGGATCGAACTCACGACCTACCGAATGCAAGGTGAACACTCTACCCACTCGGTCATTGCACCGATTTCCGAGAAGGTTGCTGGAAATCCTGTCGACACACCCCATCAATATACAGTTCATATGATGTCATCAAATCAATGGAAAAGGCTGCTAATAGTTCTTGGAAGCCCATACTGGTTTAACGGTGTCATCTTCCATGAATTTGCGTCTATTCCCAGTGCTATATAGTTCTGTATATTTACCTTCGACAAGAAGATCATACTTTGATATCGCTTGTATGTTATTTTGTAACGGTGTTGTGATTGAACTTTAACTAGCGATAGACTGTTATGGCATATTGTGTGTGGCCAGGTCTCAACCTATGAA
This sequence comes from Branchiostoma floridae, assembly GCF_000003815.2. Lineage (NCBI taxonomy): Eukaryota > Metazoa > Chordata > Leptocardii > Amphioxiformes > Branchiostomatidae > Branchiostoma > Branchiostoma floridae. The sequence goes on from NC_049993.1 coordinate 12,490,649, forward strand.
ATGCTTCGAGTTTGATGCCCCTGGCTCCCGTTTTTGGTTTTAAAGTTAATTTAAAAGTCTTTCCCGCACCAGATCGTCAATAGGGCGGCGCCCATCTCCGTTTCAGTAGCCCTGGGCCACACAACGTTTGTGCAATCACTACAGCAGGGGGCTAGTCCACTGGTAGTGGTGTATGTGTTCAACGTCCATGATCTTTCTCAAATGCTGTCTGCTAAGCAGAGAAAGCAGAATGTACCATCTTATAGTCTTTGCATGGTTTGACTCGGCCAAAGATCGGACTCTCGATCTACCGCATGCAAGGCAAACACTCAGTCGGCCATTGCACCGGTCCTGTTTTTATTCTTTCAGTGACTTCTTTGGTACTACAGCAGAACTTTATTGTATCTTGTTGATAGTTATGTTAAAGGCCACCATTTATTCGACTCATATAATCTTTGTAATTATATCGTGTCGACATCTCATCGTGCATGGCATGGGCGCAGAATCCCCAAGCAAAGTTCTAATGTCATGTAAAAAAACCGTTAAGATCAGAAAGTACTATCATTTACCTCCCAACTTCTGTTTGGGGATAAATGTGACTATACACTTACAGTAGACAGCAGTACCATGGCGCCTCAAACGACTCACCAAGGCGATGTTTATAAAGGCACGTGTCACTGGATATGTTGAGTGCCAGATGTGAATCACCCTTAATGACACACAAGTCATCGACCATGGCCTCTCAGCCGCAGCACTTGGCAATCTGAATCACCGTCATCAAGGGACGGAAAGCATAAATGTCTCCTACAGAAAAAGTGAAATGGTTTTGCACGTTGAGTGACTCTCCAGTTTCTACAACGCTCGAGGGACAAGAAGTGAAGTATCCATAGATTTTGGCTCCATGCTCAATTACCAACGACATTTCCAGCCAACGTACAGGAGTAGAATCTAGCTACTTTATGCATGCAGGCTGGCAAGAATCCAGTCACATCAAGGTTTCACTCTGCTTCTATTAGTAGTGCCACTAGATACGATATGCAACATTAGACAAAGGTAACACACATACAAGAATGACACGTGGATTTGCTCATTGTCATTATTTTACCTTGTTGATTGTATGACTACAGAAATGTTACCGTTGATAGCCTTGTTGCATTTGGTTTTATTGCCTATATCGTTCTTATCGCATTCATGAACAAATGCTGTTCTCCTGTGATATCATTGGCTTGTTCGTTTGTCGTAGTATCTATCTTTCCATGTCTTTCCTCCAGGCACCAATACGTTTGATTTGTTATGGTGTTCTCTCGTCTACGACTGTTAAACATGCAATAGATAAGAGTTCAAATTCCCATCTCTGTGAAATATGTAGTTTCTCATGTGTCGCGTTTAATTGTGGTTCATTGTGGTTCATATCAATACGATGAACGCGACTAGAATATGGAAAATAGATGTATTCAAACGTGGAAACACAGACAAAGGCAGACTAGAAACACTTCTCAATGACGTGTATTGTCTGTCAGGGAAGATAAACGACCAATTCTACCAACTCTGAACTCTGCTTCCTGTCACAGCCACAACTCATCTTTTGCATGCCCTTCACTTTCTGTTACTCGGGGTGAGACGTGCCTGTATGTATAGCAGGCAAACAGACATACCGACAAACAGACCCAACGTAGGTGATAATTACCATGCACATGTAGGTGACACAGAAAACACTATTACCGAGCCTTGATTAGAAGGCGTCTGCAAAACTGAAGCCTCCGATAATGTAATGCAATTATCAACCGTCGCAGTCCCGTTTTTATTACAGCACTTGGTATGGTGCAGACACTACAGTTTTGATTGAACTACAAACTGAAGATGAAATAGTAAGGAGAACACAAGGTCGTCGGGTAAATCTACGACCTTATCGCGAAGTTGCCACTAATAGTAGTCTTTTGGCTGATGAACTTTCCCCGTTTCAGTGCAAGCTCAATGTCATATCAGCTGAATGGCATTATAGAGATCAGGTGTACACTTTAATATATCCGTGATGATACTGTGTTTATCGTTATTGCTAAAGCGATAAGTCTAGTTCAGGACCAACCATTTGTTTGCGAGAAGCTGCTGGGATGTAAGGGTTGTTCTGATTGCATGGTGCAAGCCCTAAGGGCATTGGCCTTGCTGTTGAACAGGTCAATTCATTAGATGAATCGCTGGAAGGTGTTTTGGAGCCACGAGAACATGCTCATGTCACATTTATAGCTCATCTAGGGAAATTTACGGAAGGTAGGGCAGCTTAACGGGCAATTTGGCAGGGGATTCATGAGTGGAGATAAAACTACAGCGTCTCATCTCAATGATCCTGCCATCTCCAACACGCTCCATGGTAGACTGGCAGGGTAATAGGTCATTCTAATGCGCCGCGCATTCTCGTGTGTGTTTCCACAGGATCAGGTCAAGTTTATAAACCCCGGCAACAAGTCGATAGAAGCTGAGGGTCCATTGGGGGAGGATTGATCTCCTGATACGACAGATGCAGCAGGAGAAGAGATAAGTATCCAGACTGAGAGTGGGGACATCATGGCGTGCGTTGTCGTCCTCTCCATCATGTACTGCGGCCTGGTGCAGGTCCTCGCCACCCTGACACCAGAACCAGATGTTGTGCACGGTAAAGTAGGATCTGACGTGACTCTAACGGTTCGACCGCAGGGGGACCACAGTGTCATCGCTCAAACCTGGAACAAACTGTACGGAGGTGTCCACAGCATGCGCCTGGCGGTCTACATGTACTCGCCCACCACGGGGACGGCGATGTCGCTCGGGCCGCTGGAGGGGCGCGCATCGCTCGGCAAGTACGGCTCGCTGGTCATACACGACGCCAGGAAGGAAGATGAAGGTCTGTACGTCCTGACCAGCTTAGTGGATGTTGTTGGACAAGAGGAGCAATACTTTGACTTGAAAATGCGTGGTAAGTATTGCCGCCTTGACCTTCAAATGCATGGTAAAACCTTTCCATTCTATCTTATATTTTATTACATTAATAATGTTTGTCTTAATCTTAGATAGAAGCTTCTTTTGCAGGTATATTAAGACATAATGCTGTATAAGTCATCGGCTGTTTGCAATGGATAGCTGCATGGGTCTGCAGCAGGGATTATATCTAGTCACTCATTCAATGACGCACGCCCATTTCTGTCCTTACTGCCACCTTGAGTGACCGCTATCTCTCATTCATAGTAAAGTGGCTTATTGCCTAAGCGAAAATGGAATAAAAGCATAGAATACCCATGTCAACGTAGTCCCAGTTAGTTGTGCCACTTTGCCAAATTTTGTTACTCCTAGCTGTGCATAAATAATGTATATTAACGTACAATTTTGCATCAACATAACCTTCTAGGAAACTAAAGATCCGACGTCCAAAAGAATATTTCATAAATCTTTCCATACACCCTTTGGTGTATACACGTTCAATTCTTTCCGTGTAAAATCATATTGCAATTGGTGTATTGCTATACATTCATAGGTTATATTGCGATATGTTGCATGCTTTTGCTTATTAATGTAATACTATATATATTTAGAGCTAGAGCTGATGGCGCCTTGCCTGTTCAATTATTGCGGAAACATAACCGTCAATCATGCATTTTCGAGGTCGAGAGGTCACTGAATGTCGGACAAAGGTCACCGTTATTGTTGGGGAGATATTGGCGCGCCGTAACGAACTGTCTGCCGCCAGCCGCCATGACGTGATGGTTTAAACATGTCATTGCAACCCAGAAGATATGCTGTGTCCTAGCAGAAAGGAACTATAATGCACTATTGACTAGAAAGATTTCGTCTGGACGCGTATGTCTTGATAAGAATGTGCGATACGAAGTTTATACATCGTTAGCCTCCAGCCCAACGGTTGTCAGATAGATGGACAGCAAATGATTAGCAAAGGACATCTTGCTAGCTCGCATATTCAAGAACAATGTCCCTAAATGGGAATTGAGCCAAGAACCTTTGAGACGGTTGGGTTAGCCGTCAGACAAGGCGCGCCTCTCCGTTTATTCTGTCTAGTTTGGAAATCCGTGAAATCTGGCAATCAGGTAACTCGCCTACCGTTGAAAGTAAATGCGAAACGTCAAAGATGTTTAGAATGACCTTCTGTCAAGGCGAGATATGATTTACTTTCATTAAAACCGCAGTGATGTGGAGTAAGGGGTGCGTGTCAGCGCGCAGTTCTCATCCACGTCGCCCCGAATGTCACGTCCTTCCAGAGAAGTAATATTCGTCAGGTGATTTGCTTGGCATTTCATAAAAATAGGACTTAACCTTGTCAGAGGCAATAACGTGCACCATAGCTAACATACGTACACAGCCTTTATCAACATAGGAATGAAATACAGCTATGAGAAAGCTATTATGTCATCAAAAGAGAAATGGATTGTTTTATTAATCCAATAAAATGACGAAAATATTTCATCCCCGGGGCACAGAAATAAAGACACCATAGCTTTTATAGTTTTCTTTGATATCGGAAATCGAATGTCACATTCAATATTTAACCCTAAGCTCGTATCATTTATGACATTGCTCAGACATTATTCATATCATTCTAAAGGATGGATATTAATACTGATCACCTGAAAGGTGTTATCAATGGCACCATTAAATTGATCATTTTGCAGACAGAGGAAAAATATTAATCGTAGCTGTCAAACTCCTCTGAAGCCAATTTTCACAAGGGCGCATGTACATGTTAAGAAGCATATTTCGCAATTCATGGATCCAAGGCGTTCAAGATTCATCGCTATCTTTAATGCTTTGCAAGTGTAATTCCAACTCGCCTGACTACCTTAAGTCTTACAAATGGACCCATCTAACAAACTGATGAATGTTTTCACCGTGCAATTCATTGCTGAACTCAAATTGCCCGTATAAATCTTATCCTAAAGAAATATTGCATTCCGTTACCAAACTACCTCAAAACGATCCACTTAATTATGGCGAAATGGATTCGGCGTTGCTGTGTATGATAAAGGAAACAATATTAACTACTTCGTGATGTCTTATATTAAGCAGGCGTGAATGCGCCTTGAGCGATATTTGGCAATTTTGAAAATTATGCCATATTTCAGGTATTTGAGTGGTGGGTATACTGACATCAGTGATGTATACGTGCGCTTAAAGTACCCTGTTTGGCAAAGCAATTGAAAATAGATCAACGGCATATTCCATGTGATGAATGGAGGCTATGTAGAACGAGGCCGCGGCTGATGGCAATGATTTTGATAAATTGCAAACAATTCTGAACTATCAAATAAACCGTCTGCATGGGTTCTGAATCGCCGTAAGTGATCATTAAACTTAGAGCTATTAGACTTTATCAAGAAGATCAAAAGTGTCCTTGTCCACACTGTTAGTTCAGGTATACATACATGTAGGTAAAATAGGAGACTCAGTACGTCTTCTGAGAATTTCTTTCCCATCGTATACGTAAGAAAACTGTAGAAAGTGACATCAAAACAGAAGGGACAAAGTTTTATGCAAATATATATTTCAACAAGTAATACTGAATGGAATATATCACTACTTCTAACTACTTATTACTTACCTCTAGGAATACCACATGTAGAGAGTGGCATTCGTTGACAGCTCGCAACAAAGATTGATGAAAATTTATTCTAATAAGAACTAGATTACCGTAAATGTTTGCATCCAAGTCATCCATATCTGATGATACGTCGCTCAATGTGTCACTGGAAAAGTGGTTCGATTGGCTGGTGTTGACCAAATTCCATTTTATCAGAAAATTGGATTTTTACGGTGCCGACAGGCATACAGTGTTATCTGTTCCAAGTTTTTCAATAAAATCCTGTCGACCCTGAAGTTTGGGTCTTGAATTGCCCACCAGTAGTGGTGACCCCAGGTGACCGCGCACTTAAAGTGCGTGAAAGACTTTGACTAGAACTCCATGTTTTCATACACCAACAATATCACTTAACACAACATCTACGTAACTGAATATCTAATACTCATTGGCAGAAGAAAATATAGCGACCTTCGTATCGTCTTAGCTACAACTAGATAATGTAAAAAAAACCTAGTAATGAAAATAAAGTAAAGATTAAACAACCTACGTACGAACGTGTAAATTAATAGGCACATTTAAGTTTGACGTATCTTTTACACTACCGGTTCTAATGTCAAAACTTTCTTTGATGTATTGACGTATTTATGCACTGCAAGGAATATCTTGTGGAATGTACTAGTAATTTAATTTATCTGAAGGATAGAATGTATCATTTTGGCGAGCGGAATAAAGATGAGTGCACTTTGAACGTTTATCATCATATCGGGAACAACCCATAGAAAAAGCTAATGTATACTCTTTTAGTGTACTAACGTGAGGTGATATAAGCCTAAATAAGTTTTTTTCCATTCATTCTTATATTATTAATTGTGTTCTAATTCAATATACCAGCTATAATCTAATTGATTCTGTGACAAAGAAACGGCATTTGAAAACGTAAATGGCCCCAAACTACATTCTACGAAATTTGCTTGAGGCACTAAGAATTCATGGGTCAATATACCAGGTGATCCAACCTTTGACTCCATGTGAAATTGGCCGCGCGCGGTGGAAAGTACAATATTAAAGGATTAGCCACAAGACTGGCGCAAGTTAATCCCCGTTTTTATGTAGCCTTCAGAAGGAAAGTGGACCATTATTGTTGGCAACCCGTGAAATTGGGGTGATGGACACCACATGTACGGACCGCTTGTCAAACGTGAACCGTTTTCAGAGTAAGAAATAAATATTTACACTTCATGCAGATTTCCGTTCAAACGCACGATGTCAGTTAATATTGCGGATAGACACAGTATATAAGATTACTAAAGATACTACAAATAGTCACGTATAATCGCAAATCTCCATGGTATGTAAATTTGTATGTCCCAAACCATACTTGTTGCCAATATCGGTATTGCCAGCACGGCGAGAATTGTGCTAGCCATCGGCTAGTTGGGCAGCCTTAGCTGTTTGTCTTAAGCAGCCAAACTAAAAGTTAGATGAATAAAAAGTTTTTCTATGAACATGTATGTTATATATTTACATATGAAGAATATGATTAAGTTAAAGTCTTATCTCATTTTACCACTATGTCATGTCATGGCAATCCTTGATGTCTTGCTTCGTTTTCTGTTATCATGTTTACGTTTACTTATTAACTTTTTTCATACTCTTTCTATCAAAGGAGCATATACAGACAACGACCGTATTATATTTTCAACAATTGTACTAACACCAAAACAACAAAATCACGAATTAAACCGTAGCAAGCTAACAAGCGGAAATGATCAATTAGTCGAAAAGCATGGCTCGTTTCGTTGATAGTTACGCGCCCCAAATGTAAAGTTCTACCACCTCACGAGACAGATTGTGCGTTGATCTGGCACCTAGATAACGATATAGAGACGACAAATTAAAGGTAATGACAACACAGTGACTCCTATATCTACTCCAATGAATGGTAATCAGTCAATCACAGCTAGTGGCGCGCGATAAAACAGAATCAATTTGCATCTCAGCGTCTTACAAATTAGTCGTCTTTATCTCTGTATATTGCTTTTGTAAATGGGTTGATACCCCATGTGTCATTGAATATTAGTCCTGAAGGAAAAGAGTCTTAGATACTGCAATACAGAATGATGTAGTGTGATTTGGCGTCATAGACATCCCGAACTGCTTTTAAACACATCGACTATAATTAGCTTGACTTAAGGCGCAAATAGATATCAATTTCAAGCTATTTTGCAAGCTTTAAGGTAGGTCCACGCGTGCGTGTATATTCAAGTCCGCATGAGGTCGACCCGTTTGGCAGTCTTATCCTCTACCAGGCTCCACAAATCGTTGGAAAATAGTAGAAATTGGATAAAAATAGACAGATAGCACGCCAAACAAGTTAGCTGGCCAAGGGATATGGTCTGCTACACAACAGCTCGTTTTGCATGTTATCTGTCTATATTTGTCCAAATACTATTTTTTTCATTGTCCTATGAAGACTGGTAGAGGCCTGAAGACTTTCCATATTGACCTCATACGGACTTGAATATATACGCACGTGTAAACCAATCCTAAGCTAAGGAAAGAGAACCCTGTGCCAGTGTACTGTTTCGCATGTTAGCCGTTTCATTTAATTGCCATTAATGTTTTGTATTGCTTCCAGTGCCACCGCAGATATCGTTCGGTGAGCAGAGCCCTCTCCACGTCGTGCAGAACTCCCAAGTCTACCTAAACTGCACCGTTAGATACGCCAAGTCCTCTACTGCACACGACATCCAGTGGAGGAAGGACGGCTCACGGCTCTGGGGACGAGTCACCATCATCGGCAGAGCTACCCAGGGAATGAGATTCACCAACTACCATCGCGAGGGGAACGGACGTCGGATGGAGGTAGAGACCGTTCGAGAGAGCGATGACCTTTGGACGTCTGTTCTGACGTTTCAGTCCGTACGGAAGGAAGACACGGGCAACTACAGCTGCCACGCCCAGCATGAAGATGGTGCCGTGGCTGCTAGTCTATACCTAGAAGTCTATTGTAAGTTAACAATCAACACTATAAGCGCATTCACACGTACACACACGCACGCACGCACACACACCCCACACACACACGTGCGCGCGCGCGCTCTACAAATAAAGAAATGATTTCAAGATTTCTTTAAATCACTTTTGTTAGGGAATCGTCATATGGACGAGAATGGGATGATTGACAGAGATCAATTATTGGCTCAAAGCATGCTAGGGAGAATTTAATGTTGCTAAGGCTATGATTTGGTAAACAAGTATCCACAAAATTTCTACAAAAAAATAGTTTTTGGTTAAGAGTCACCCCAAGATTTCATAAGATGAACTTCATATTGTTGGTTTATACATTATAACTTCTGCTTAGTCTAAAATTCAATTTGAGATTCAGAGAAAACAGTACCTGCCAAAAGAGAACATCATTTTCTTGAGTTAAGCTCTCTTTTAAATCATTATCATCTTCACCGTCTTTCACACAAGTGTGCACAGTCTACCTGTCTCTAACAACTATCTATCAGAATAGTCTTGATTTAGTGCCTTGTGACCTAGATCCATATTTGAATAAGTTCAAAACTACCAGGGTCGATCGATATCTTTACTCCCCTGGTAATCAAGGCGCTGCCGACATGTCGACAAGATTTCAGATGATTTAGTTAATGTATCATTCTCTTTCATCTTTGGAATTAAGATACCAACCAAGGTTCGTAACATGCACATTAACTAGCAAGTCTCAGGGAAGAAGATACCGATAAAAATGAACAGGCAAGTCTAATAAAACCATTGGAGGACATAGGAATATGGTGGGGGATCAAACTACATCATCTCGAAACAACAATGGCACCGGCTCACTAATGAATGACCTATGACCGGAGATCACGCGACGTTGATTAACCAATCAGAGTTGATTAACCAATCAGCAGCTGACGCTGCCGTTGTCGTCAGGTGTCTATTGTCCTATAAAGAAATCATGGATCATAATGATAAGCATATCATAAACAATTTCGACGTGCACTACCGTATGCTTCCGTATGAGGTTGTTCTTTTATCACTAGCTATTGCGTACGCCTACTCGTTCCATCAAGCAGACAGGGACTTTACAAGCATGACATTTGGATCGTTTCCCTGACATCTTTTCTCTGCAACAGCAAAACATCATGTCAGAGAGTAATGTCATTTCTACTCATTAAGCTTCCGTATATGTCCCTTATCAACGACATATATCACTCCTTTGGCGCCGTCACATATTTTACGACGTACTACACAGAGAGGAAATATCATGGATCGACGTTTATTGTGGAAGTTACCATCTATTTCTGGCACTGATTTACGTAGGGTTTAATCCTACTTTCGTCATACCACCTGATCCCTATGGTATAATCCGGGTTATGTGGCATTCTATGTCTAATCTTCTAAATCTGATCACATGGAATTCCAATCTAACGTACGGCTTAAAACGGGATAGATTCTTTTCCCAATTGGAATGTAAAAAGGAAAATTATCACCAATGTAGTATCGACTGTACTGTCCGTTTGAATTTTATGACAGATGAATCATACAGATGCAGTGAAAGGGGAGGTGATGAAGTATTGTTACGAGATGTGCCATGAAAATGAAAGTAAATCACAGCGGCGATGGAACATACGGCGACCGTTGTTAACGTCATATCCAACGAAAATAGATAGAAAGAAATAAAGGGTAATTTCTTTTATGGGGCAATCTATGTAAATCCCATTCTATGGTATAGGGCTTATGATATAATGAATCTTTAGTATGGAATGCCACATAACAAGTGCCTCATTACGGAATAGGCCATAACAAGGACATCATTATAGATTTGTCTATAATAAGTGAATAATTATAGAGTCAGCAATAGCACGGCATCCATATAGGAACACACACACACACACACAGTCATGTATGTACCGTACTAGTTATATTATAGTCAGTATACGGGTATTAAACTTTGAACGGTTTGATGGCAATTTGAACCTTTTCTGGTATTCAGATGCCGTCATTTTCTTTCAACACTTTAGAAATAGGAATGAGGAGAAACTATATTATGCGAGCTAGTGTGCTATGTGCTCTTTGAATAGTGAATTACTTGTAGAATCATGGTCGACATGGTCATACAATGTGTCAACGCAAATATAATGGATAAACGTAAAATTAATAACTTACTTCTTCTGTAATCCACGTACGAACTGAATATGTTTTTTATTGAAATTAGAAAAATTTGCAGGCAACTTATATTTCACATACCTCGTTCAAATCGACAATTAACCACCTACCAAAAGTTACGTGTAACAGCCAAGTAAATCTTTTTAACAGCTGTCGAGTTTTTGAACGCGGTGGGAATCTTGTTCATCAACTACCTTAATTAAAAAATAAGTACAATTTGTCGCAAATCGTTTGGGACATAACATGTGGGCAACCAAATTTCCTATAATTCAAATATAATGTATGAATGTAAACTCAATACCTTACTTCTACGGGTACTTCAAGTACGTGTAACAACCGAGTAAAACTTTTTTAACAGCTGTCTGTTTGGGAACGCGGCGGGAAGCTTGCCCATCATGATAGCAACCAGGAGGCGCCTCTGGAGACATTTCACCAATTACCGCACCAAATTGCCACCGAAGCGATAGGACACCCAGCAATCCGAGCTTACCACTCATCCTTCCTCGTAAGATCCCGTCACAAAAAGGCACCATTAGGGGAACAAAGCGACCGTTTCTGCATAAAACACTATCGTTATCTTGCCTTTCCTTCGACGTGATTTCTAATTTAAACGTAATGACAGTATTTTGGGCAGACGAGGAATGGTCATGAAATCACAAGATTGCAGCTCTCGCGAGAATTGATGGAGCTATGAACATGCCCTCCATTAAGTAACAATTAATGGTCCGTATATAGAACCGAAGGAATGAAAATGAGAGACAAGTGTTGGAAATGGGCAATATTTTTCTCTTTTAACAGCAGGCTAATGTTCGTTAATGGTCACCTTTAGACAATCTATAACTTTTACGCCAGAAAAATTGGTTCCTTCCGCTCGATTTATAGTCGGCAGTTACGTTAAAAGGCGCGATGTTTTAGACTGAATTTGGAATCGCCAATCTATATGCTTTGCATTGCAATTTATTTTCATAACAACTTTGCCTCAATAGTTAACCCGCACAGTGTCACATAAATCTTAAATAGATTATTTGAAAAGAGAAGTAATCTCAACAAATACATGGGTTGGCTGAATCGATGAATATGGTTGTTTGCCTTCACGAAGCGAGCGAATTCCTACTTAACTGCACCATTTATATAATTTTGTCCATTTGTTAATTCCATTTCAGATGCTGCAAAGATCACCAACATCTCAGATTCACCACAGGTAGTTTCCGCCGGAAGTAACGTCACACTGGAATGCATCGCCCAGGGCAACCCTCCTCCAATCATCGCCTGGCACAAAGAGGACGACCATACGCCCCTCAGGTCGGCCTTCTCAGACGCCAACGGTGAAACAGGCCGCCTGAACTTGACCTTGACGAAACTCGATGAGAATGCTAGCGGGAACTACACGTGCGTTGCTACCAATGGAGTCCCTATGGGAAAGAAAGATCGTAGAACTGTGCAGGTTAACGTGTTGACGTCCATGGACAAGTACTTTCCTCCCTCACCAGTCAGCAGCTCCCCCAGACCGAAGACAGAGGCATACAGCATTACAACGACAGGTACTCAAAACAATTACGCATTACTGTATATGCATGTTAGTCATCCCAGAGCGATATTTCTCATTACATGGTATCTTGCTCACTTGCACACAGTAAAATCAATGATCCAACGCTGTTTCGCAAGATTCCCAAAGGACAGCGTCGTTTTCTTTCATGCCACGTCTAGCTAAACTATGATAAATTGATATTTTCATATAGCCAGGCTACTTGTGGACCGATACCAAGCCTCCATTCATATTGGATACACAGCCGAATGGTCGAATAAATGAGAATTTTGCATATGATAATACCGTGAATGTCCTACTTTAATTTCATCCTCGATGTTTACATATGGACAAAACCCCATATACCCGCCGAATAAACCACCCCAATCGCTTCGCTCACCCGGTGGTTTGTGATGTGCTTATAACAGCGTAAACACTATGATCAACAATCCTCAATTACATACTTCTTCATTTTTTCTAGTTGCTAGCCAGGGTTCTACAATAGAAGAGAAGACACCCTTGTCGCCCGTCGTGGAGGCTGAGCCACCCGTCCAGGAGGTTCAACCGCCCGTAGTGGAGGTTAAACCGCCCGTCCAGGAGGTAGAACCCCCCGATGGAAACCTCGAAGCAGACGACCCGTTCTACGCCACGTTCGTGACCGTTGGAATCGTGACCGTGACCGCCTTCTCTCTGCTGCTGCTCATGATCGTGGCTGTCCTGCTCTGCCGAAGGACAAGTTCATCAACCAAGGTCATGCGGACCCACATCAGCGGTGACATCATCAGACACCGGCCGCTAAACCCTGACGTATACGCAAATGTCTACCGATAAGGTCAATTGGATTGCGGAAAGACGTTTCTAGAAAAAAGGATAAAACAATAAAAAATAAAGAATCAAGCAAAACCATGGAAAAGGGCAAAAAGGACCAAATCTTGACAAACAAAAGTAAATGCGATAGCGGGTACAACGTTTTGGAGCAGTGGAGTATGATTTGAAATCGTTGATCATGGTTATCGTTGTGTTTCTGAAATGGCTATTAATTATGGTAGTCTAGGAGCAAAGCAACAACTTAGGTTTTGGATGATGAACAATTATCTTTAACCAGCATATGTCGCAAAGTAACTGTTTGCTGCTGTGGTTTTGTGATTTTCAAGCTGTCCGTATGCATTGCACACAACGTAACAGTGAGCATACTCAAGTAATCTTACACTAGCTTAAACGGAAGAATGATAAATGTTCACTTACAGTCATTACGATATCTTCAGGTTTGTCTGTCGGATTATTGGACAACATCAGCCCACGCAGGTTGTGCGGATGTATATATGAAATATAACTCGTTTTGTGAGCAGATGGCTGTTGGCTTGACTGAGTGAATCTTCAACGCAACGTAGGTCACAACAACCATGGTGTTCTGTAACTCCCTCTCTCCCTCTTTCTCTCTCTTTCGCTCTCTCTCTCCCTTCCCTTTCAATTCTTTCCCTCTTTCCTCCACCTCTCCCTCTATGGCTCTTTTCCTCCCTCACCCTCTGTCTCTCTTTATAACGGCACACTATATGACACCACGTTCCCTTTGCACATATTCTACAACGGGAAGAAATGACTCAGAATCAGGGTTATATTGCCATTGTCTCTCAACGGCATGCCGGCAACATGACATATTTGAACGGCCGCTGCATCTCGGGAAGGTTGTACAATCTGCTAAGTGATTGTGGTTCCGTCAGTACACTCTTGGCCTACTGAACCACAGAGAAACTCCTCTATAAATTTTTCGCCGTGCCCTTTATCAAATGCCATCTAGCCACCCTGAACTCTGCTGCAGTATCCCCTGAGGACGAGCTGAACTTTTCAAGGGGTTAAGAGTGGCATGCAGTCTGTTATGTGCAGGTCACCAGAGGATTTATTATGGCAGGAACTCATTGTGCTGATGGAATCTGCTTAGTGGCCTTGACGTATTAATGACATCTTACGAATAAGTGGGGAACATGCTTTTTATGTCATTGGAAAGGGGTGTGAAGGAAAGGCTTGTGAGTAGAATAGACAAAAAGTGTTTCGTATGTGTTACACCTTTATTCAACACAAAGGAATGAGTTTTATCGGGAATTTGACCCACATATTTGACGCGCACTTGTCCACGGGATGTGTGGCGTCAACAGCGGGTCAAAGGTCTCCAGCTCAGAAGTCGATATCTGCCGCCGTCCTAGTTCAACCTGGGTTGACTGGCCCTGGTGTAAGGGTTGAAGGGACTTTGTTGGATTTGGTACGGAGAGATTTTCGCTGTAAAACTCTTATGAGATGCAAAAAAAGTTGCAGGCCGTACTTGTGGTAACACTAAACCCCCCCCCTCCACCATTTAAAACCACTGTGGACATGTTAACGTTGATAGCATTCAAACATGGGATCCGGATAGCTACCCGACAGCACATTAGCGAACAATCATATCAATTAGGAGTTCATATTACATTTGGAGCTGAGGATAAATGCCACAATCGTTCAGCTGTCACATCAAAAGAGAAGTGAGTTAAAGAGCCTGGCGGTATGATAGCGGCGGCAATTATGTAGCTGTCAGTCTGAGCACGCAAACGATAAACATCCCTTTCTGCTGAACTAATGAACACGTTCATAGGCAGTAACCATTCATCTCACGCCACATGACGTAGCTTCTTCCGTCTTAATGGCCAAGTCTTTTGTGTGCGGAGTAATTCGGGATTACGGGGAGAGATTTTGAAGAGAACTCGTTTTGGCAAAGAGATGAATCTGGTTAATCAGCCGAGGAAACAGTCGGAGCTAACTCTTCGTTTGGGCTTTTCGGAAGTGGAGTGCAAACTTCTTCATCAAGTTTCGCGGACTAATACGGCTTTAGCTCAGTAGTTCTATTGAGGAATGTCATCACAAGGACTAGTTCAATTTGGTTTGGTCTAGTGATTCTGAAAAGCTGTTTTGGTTTTGCTATAACCATACAACTCTATTATATCATGGAGGAATTGAATTGTTCTCCATCTGAAAACTGGAATTGGATTCACTGGAATTTTCCTCAGCTATTTGACCCGAGTGCGCTAAACACGTGCACGAAATTAAATCTAATGTAATTGTGGCGTCAGAAATGGGTCAAAGGTTGTTGGAAGTCTATATCATCCCCCGTCCCGGCGGTGTCGCCCTGATGTCTATTTCCTCATCAAATCCTTTTACATGTATGATGTAAGTATGTTCGGTTTCCAGGATTTCAATACCTTCAACAACCTTTTAAAAATTTGAGTGAAATTTAGAACAATTCGATTTATCCGTGATATAATTTCAACTTGGTTGAAATTTCATATTTATGTAACTATAAACCTAAAAGAGATTTAGAAACCAACACTACGAAAGTGTACTCTTTGTTACCAACTATTAAAGATATCAGTTACAGAATATCATAATAACATATAAAACGGTGACATAGTTATCCTCTCTACAAACAAGTCACGTTTCGAAATGTCGGTGAAAAATAGTTGTCCGTGAACCCCCCTCTGTATCAGCACCGCATATCAGATAGCTTTGGAAATGCCAAGGCAATAAAAGGAGACGCATAACTTCGTTAAGCTTGCTTAAATGGCTAATAACCTTTCGGTAAAGTCTGAACATAATCCCGCTTTTAATTATTGTGGTATTTGTGGACTCTTCCACAAAGGGCTGTTCACCAAAAGTGACATGAGATGCTGGAAAGCAGTTACAAAGCAGTTCAAAACTAAGGCGTAAATGTAGTGTGTGACAAGTCCAAACTATTAGTATTCATTAGATAATTTTTAATCGGGTTATTAGTTTGACTAGTACTTGTTGGTAAAGAAATCGGATCAATGTAATATGCCTGAAGAAAAATCGACCTAGGACGAACCTATGTAATCTCCAAGTAGATTTCGGGAGGTAAATCCTTACCTTTATTCTAAATGCCCGTTACTATGACAAACTGAGTTTTAGAGCATCTAAGAAAACGTAATTATTTTGCCTCCAAACATCTGCTTGCAGATTAGTAACCCGTAATAATGAACGCAGCTCTGCAGCAGCTCCCATGGTTCAGAGGTGGTATGGCATAATTTGATATATCTGCTTACACACCTTTACGGAATGCCACGCGGTCCACGTTTGGCCTGACATTATATCTCTGGGGGGACATTGAACTTTTCAAAAGAGCGCCATGATTTACTGCGACACCCGGTATCGCCTTTCGAGTACACAGCGTATTTTCTTCGATCGACCACACACCGCACATGCAGGGAAAGTTCAACCCAGGTCTTTAACCTGTCCTATAGAGACCCGGGGTATATGCCCTTTACAACAACCACCTGTCCTGGTGGGTTAAGAACCCACAATAAACCTGTTTTATTGCCATAATCAACCAGTTGTGATGCGTAGCGTGGCCTACTGTTTCTGGAATAATGTTCCCAGCGTGGCCATATGAGCAATCACACAGAATAATTACACACGGCTAAAAAGCCATGTGGGTCTTTATGGCTCTAAAACCTAGAAGTACGACGTATGTTTGTTTATCCTGTTGTTGAACATCTGCCGTTATCCAGCCAGCCTCGAGTGTGCATCACTTATTAGCCCCAAATCCCCCAGGGGACCTATTAGTGTATTGTTGTTTACTGCATGTAAGTGGTTGCGCATGTCATTAACTAAAGGGCTTCTTCTGGTTGAAAATCCGTGGGCCCGGTCGTGCCCAAAAACAGCCCGGTAGCCTCATGGTGTCCCACGGGATCACGCCTGGAAAAACAAACAGCCCGGAAACTACCCGGCAGAGCCTCTTTCTCACAACGTCTCCGTATCATAACCTTGGATGCGTAAGCTTTCGGTATTAGGAGAACCGCATACTAGTATTTATCTTATCAAAGTTTTACATGTTTTCTTTGTTCAGCTCAACCATCAGCTCTAGATATTGTGTCCAAGTTACAGATTTTGCCAGTTCATTGTAAAAAAAGGGCTGCTAAATAACTTTGTAAAAGTCTACTGTGTGAAATAACAAAATAACATACACAACTCGACGTGAAACCCTGACATATCTTTTTCCAGTCCTACCTAGTTGCCTCGCCGTAAAAGTTATACTTGGGTAATGAAGTAACATACAAGCCTATTACCACCAAAGATCAATCTTAGGCGGCAAGTTCGCAGCCTCTTTACAATGGCCGTCGGTTCGATCGTATCTCCTCTTTCAACTCTGTAATGAAAAGTGACGCTTCCCTGCGGTGTAGAAGATAGTCTACACTTTCCAAAGGCTAAACAGCAAGTCATCACTAGTGTAGTGTGTGCGGATGAGTCCACACTAATACCGTTAGTACAACATGCTATTCATTACGTGCGGTTGATGTACACCGTACGGGCACACTGTAATGAGTTAGCTTGTCACGACATTAATGCTCGTAATGCTCATAGACATCAGCGTCAGGTTCCATTGAATACGTACATAGGTACGGATACTCCATACTAATTCAGTATATTTGCTCCAGTCGTTTTCAAAGGGATTGCTTGATCCCTGTTCCGGTGTATCCATCCATTAGCCTAATGCTGAAAATCCCAAACATATGTTTTGAATAATGCTAATATATAGCTTCCTATCCATAATGAGCGCGCTATTAAACACGTTCAAGTACATGTGCATGATCACTCGTCAATTTAATTTCTATCTACACAAATAATGAGGCAAATACGTCTACATTATGATCTGTTTCTGGAGTTTGTAACTATCGCTCAACACCAGCAAATTGCTTAAATGTACTTCCAATTTTCGGTCGTACAGCCGTCGACCTTCTTCAGGAGTACATTTGCAATTGTAGTAAACCAATTACTCTGAGCACGTGACTTTTGGGACACGTGACTTGAGTAATGAATCGTATTGCCTGGTTAGCGATATCGGCCCCCGTCTCTGTTGAGTGTCGGCTGGTGTATATTTATGTAGATGGCCTCCTGTACCCCCCTCACGAAGTAATCCGCTTCAGTGTCCATATTTTTTTGTATTTTTCTATTACTGCACAATCCATTCCGAAGCTAGATAGCTGCGGATGGACTTACACGTTGCTTATTAATATCGTAAGTAGATATCTCATTGAACTGCGGCACGTTGGCGACGTCACTGCGTCCCGAATTGGATTTATGTTACCCTTGACTTCATAGTGGGAATATCATGTAAAACGTATACGTACTACAACTATGATTATCAATACAACAAAACACACAAATCTTTGAAGTTTCGTTTAGCTCTCTGACCAACCCCTTCCCTACAGCGAAGTCCTGAATACTGAATAGTTTTGAATCTTTTATTGACGACATTCAGCGTATTGAAATAAAGAAATAAAGATCATAGAGGTAAATTTGGGTGTGTATGGACGGACACTGTAGAGAAATAGCTTCCTGCTAGCGGAGTTTGTAGGTCCACAATGGCCCGAGCATTAACGTAATGGCTTATTGACGAGTGATGTGTGGACCCTATACTCTCCTAGCTGCTCATAAAAACACAAGAAGAACATAGTTAGGAAGTCCATAATCATCTGGTACTGCTTCGGCGTGCCTTTGATCTTATTTATGTAAGAATGCTAGCACTTTGCAGGTAATGATGTCCGAGAGAAAGAAGAGCAAGCTATTCGTCATTCCCTGTTACATTACCGGGTCTACTTACGTCCCATATGTAAAGCTGTCACACAAAGCTGAAATGATGCAATATACTTAGCCTCTACCAGGCCTTCCTACGAGGTGCGGGGATAGTAGAATTCTGCATCAAACTCGGGAGATTGGCCAGGGGAGTCAGTCCACGCTAAGGTTCATGTGACCCCTTCGGCTGCGCGGCCGATCAACTCCTCTGGTAGCAAAACTCCCCTGGCAAATTATTCTCTCTATAATAGCAAGCATAGTCAGTCTGGTAGAGACTACAAAACACTACATCTGGCAAATGTAGCATGTTAATCCAGACAGTATCGTACTTCGACGTCTTGCAGTTCCATGGTGAAAACTTCTAAATCATTCATTTATATTATTTCTTATTAGTCTTTATTTGTCATTCATATGCGTCAAAGAGTGCTATGGCTATTCGACCGCTATATGAAAACCAGCATTCCCTTAGAAAATAGGATCTGATGTTCTCTTCCCGTATACAACACAAAATATTCAAAGGGCAACTCATTAACATAATGCACCAAGTAACAGAGACAATACCCACAGGTCACTTTGTTTCACAGTTGGAACCTCCAGTTTTAAGAAAGCTGATAGGTCTGAAGCTAATACACTTTTCTGATCCAATAATCTCACAAATTTTTACTATGACATGTTAAGTTTATACGACGACTGATACGGTACCATAGAAAGTCACTAGGAGGCGCGTAATCATATTTTTCTTGGCTTTACTCTATCAACATTTATCCACATACCAAGTGCCATAATAATTCATCAATAGCTTCTTGAGTTACACTGTTAAACGATAAAACATAAACAAAATCTTCTAAAAACAAAACCATCTTGACAAAGGCAATCAATTAAATGATGATCTCATCAGGGCTAATGAATTCGAACCACGCGTAGCTTGTGTTAACATGCAAATGCTGTGTACTGGTAGCGTCTGTGCTGATGTTCGAAAGGAAGCTATGGTGCTGCCTCACAAGGAATGAACTGTAAATGAACTGTGCATGTGGGGACGTCTTTGTTCGCAAATCTTTCATCTTAAAGGGAAAGGACGCGTTGATTGGGGGAACCAAGGACACCAGGTTGCCTGTGGCGAACGTCTTAAGTGACAGTAGAGTGTTGCATCCATCATGAGGTGACTGTTGAATCGGCAGGGGATACATCACTCACCTCGGCGTGGCGCCTCGCACAATCGGCATGGCGTCTGGTAGGTAGAAACTCGTTTGTACAACAATCAGTTCCGCTGAGGAGTGTAAAATGGATAAGCATCCTTCTTCTAAGGCCATTGTTACAAGTATAGTTCTTGGTTCTGTGAGCCATATGCTACTTTGTTGTAATATATAACATCCAATAGCAACATCAAGAGACAATTTTGGGATAAATGAGATATACCAAGGATATCTCGAAGGATGTTTGCAAATTAACCCAGAAAAGACTCAAAGAATCATATTGTGGTAAGTCAGATAACATTGAAAGAATATAGAGATAACTCAGAAATTACTTTGGAAGATAATTCGGAGGTAACTCAAAGATAACAAAGGCTATGCGACAAGTAAATGCCATATGAGGCATGTTTGTAACTTTTGACAATTATGACAAAACGTTATCATAAAAGCATACCAAAATGATTAGTGTAGTGCTGTTTCACTGTGCTTACCGTGTCTTGTCCAAACGTACCTGTCTGTTATGCCAGGTAGTGTTTTGTTCTCATCGTCGTTTATAAAGTTCTTAAATACAATTATGAAAGAAAGATGTTATCATCACATATATATCATAATGAATATTTATTAGCCTCCATCAAGTGTCATCAAAAACGTCACCGATCACTGGTAAGACGGATATGGACCAGACTTCAACGAAGCACAATATTTGACGAACAAGGAATGCATCCAAACGCATCTTCACTAACACAGCATTGAAATACCAACGCCACCACAAGATGCTAGCATAAACGATTATCCCCCTTGTAATCGACAATAACTACAACTGTGAGAACAAAGCTTTATGCTAGAAGGTAGTCCACACTCTTAAATAATACATGTATTGCAGGTTGACTGAGAGTGATATCGCAAGACACGTACTGCAACTAACAAGGCACAAGTGCAACCCTTGCTCACAGAGTTTCTTTTTATCAAAGACACTTCGAAAAAAGTGCGCGAAAAATAAAGGACGATGCTCTCGAGTGTCCGGTTTTATATTACGACTATTCGTAACTAGTCGCACGCCATTTGTATTTTTGTCGTAGGGCGTTCTTTGCCTCTCCATGGAAGAGAAAATAACCTCTAGACTGTGGATGTTGATTTGATCGTTCACTCGGGATTTGGTCCAGCAGTATAAGCCAGTTCAAAGTGCGCATGTGCAATTTGGTGCATTGCGGTCCAAGGTCAAAGTCTAAATCCAGGGCTTTGAACTTTGACCTTAAACCACAATGCATCACATTGCGAGACGGCTCATTGTTAAGAACGTATTGGCGCCGCAGTATGAGCCAAGCGGTCACCGATAGACTTCAACCTCTCTGCTTTGCTCCAAATGTCTGTGTCTGACAACGTCTCGTCTGATGTTTGTCTTCAGGATTTTTGTCCCGGCAGCTTTCTTTCTTCGACATAGTAGAAAGCCCACAGCGAGCAGTAAGAGCAAAGACAGGGCAGTGACTGTGACGATACCAACAGTTACCAACGTGCTGTAGAAGCCATTGTCTATTTCTCCACCTTGTTGGTACACGTCGTTTGGTGATGAGCGGTCTCTCTCGACTGTAGACAAAACAAAGAGAACATATTATATTTAAACTGGAATGTCTATCGCAGAATGGCGGTCATAAACCTTTTCAGACAAATTCTCCCTACAAATATCACAAAAAGGATTACAGAAGTTTCACAACTTTTCAAACATTTACATGACCTACAGCGTTATATGAAACTTGAAAGGTACCTACTGTTGCATTCTTAGGGCCAAAGATGGAAAAAGTGAATACCATTTTCCTGAAGTTTTCATCGATAATGGTAATTGTCGTTTAATTCTTTATCCTATACCATAAGGCCACCACTACATTGTGTGTTGAACTTGTCCGGACTAAAACAAAGCTGATTGAATATTGTAAAGAAATTCCATGTTTTCAACATGTTCATACCGCACATTACCCCCGTTTGTACAAGCTTAAGATATGTCAAAAAAAGTACACTAATTCTGATCCTACAATAGGGACTTTTCATCATACCAATTATTGTGTCATCAGCTTCCGTTTCCGGTCCAGGTGCGGTGATTGCCTTGACCTGCATCATGGCCACCAGCACACTCTTGTTGTCCTTCATCCCGCTGGGCACGCCGTTCGTGGCCTCGCACATGTACACACCGCTGTCCTTCTCCCCGAACCTCAGCAGGGTCAGGTTCAGCCGCCCCTCCCTCTCCCTGTGCGAGGCTGCGCCCGAGAAGGTGGACTTGAGGGAGGAGTAGTCGCCATCTTTGTGCCAGGAGAGGATGGGGGGAGGGTTTCCCTCGGCCACGCAGTCTAGAGTCACGTTCGCGTTCTCCAGGACAAGCTGCGGCGATTCCGAGATGTTGATGATCTTGGCAGAATCTAAAGAAATTCACAAAAAACAAGAAGGCAACAATTTGTCAGCCTACGGATACATACTGAGAAACAGCTGAGGAATCCGCTGGTATCTGATAAAAGCTTCTTGATATGATTGAGTACTTGGCTTTTTTTGCTGCTGGGTATTGTCAACATCATAAATCATCAATATAGATTTGAGGAAATCCAGGATGCGGTCTTATCGAGATTCAACAAGTTACTCATTGACTGTCGATTCAATGGTTATATACACTAAAAGATATCAAGACTAGAGGTTCTGCTGCAGGAATACAGACTACTAGGGGGGCCAATATCCTCTGTTTTGCCAACAAATATAATACAATTATGCATGCCAAATATTGTTAAGATCTCGCTACAGATTCTTGAGTTGTGCTGGTCATCACACACACGCGCACACGCGCACACGCGCACACGCACACGCACACACACACACACACACACACACACACACACACACACACACACACACACTCACACACACTCGCACACAAGCACGCAGGCACTTTTGAGAAAGATAGATATCGAAGTTACAGTGCACTTAGTGTTCCTATCAAGCAACGAAAATATGAGATCCGTCAATTAGGCTAGTACTAGCATGTTAACTTTGTACATAGTATACGTCATCGATCATCCAGAGTAACAAAGGTCCTTATCATCATTTCAGCTATGACAAGAGCAATATTTAGACTTATGGATGGCTCCTATTAGATGATTGAACACGAGTATTAAAGACGATATTACATATTTCTAGGTCACCTGCCATAACCCCTAAGCTGTAGTAAAATGTAAAAAAACAAGACCGTCAAATTTCTGATAAAAGAAGTATAGTGGCCGTAAAGTACAACTGCATGCTTGAATTTTCCGATTTACCAAGAATATACATTTACAACAGATTCCACCCCAATGATCGCACAACTTTATAGGGACCCAATAAGCCGAAAGCTAGCTGCCAATAACTCTTAGTAAAACGTTTAACCAATGACATAATGAACGGCCATTAACTACACCGCTTCCTAAGGAAATGTTACACCGGACTGCGCATTTATCGAAAATAAGAAGAAGACAGCCATCTTCAATAGATATGGTCTCCATAGACACTATCAATCCCCTACGGCAGTCTCCCCTTTGTATGCCGTTGTGATTCCATCTCCATTAACGCGCGGCCCATGTGTCCTAAAGAGACGATTAGTCCTTCTCGTCTCTTCCTTTGAGAGATTACAATCAAAGCGGGGAGGCGAGGTCGTCCTCCTGATTTCAGCACACGAGCTTTGTTCACCTAATGGCGGAGGGGTTTTGCTCCGGAGATGATAAAGCGAGGCGGCGGATGAATGAGATGTCGGAATCGTTGCACGGTCTTTATCGACTGCGAGGCAATTTGGGCAGGTAATTGCCGTCAGTCTAATATGGCAACGGTCTTAATCCCTGGTAATGCGAGGAGAACATTCGATTCGTGGTGCATCAAACTGTGCAATAGACAAAGTTTGAATCGCATCCAATAAAATAGAGTTTCAAAACTTCGTAAGACAAAGTAAAAGACATTACTTCTAAATCTGTAGTTTACCTTTGTAATGTTCTATAATCTAAGCTTGATCTCAACACTAGATCGTGAAGATTAAGACAACTTCGGATATATTTAGGTAAAAGAATTGGTACGAGTATTCAAGATATTGAACAGTTTCAACACTATGTAAGAGTTATTCTTGATAACATGTTGGTAACATTATGACATCTATACAAATATATATATATGTGCGGCGCCAAGAATTCGGCGCCAAGATATTCAGAACTGGATATACTCTGATGCATATTCATATTGGTATCTCTGCGTATATGCATTTATCTTCAAAGACGAACGCATTCTTCCGAAAGTTAAAGCTGGCTGTTAGAAATCGAAGAAAGTAAACATGGTAGCAATCCCTCAAAAAACAAAGCTTCTATCAATTAGTACTTTATTGTTGACTTTGCATAGAGATTTCAGAGTCCCGATAGACTTTAAAAATGACCTTTGAACAGGACATAACGTTCGTCACATTATCATTCCCTTTGTCTTACCTTACCTTACCTTAGACCTTAGGTCCTCCTGTGCCATTGTCTATGTAATGCCAATGTTCATGCTGATTCTTCCAGGCTGGTGCATCATATTTCAAAGTTCAAGCTAGTATATCTGAACGTTACGATGAGCATATCAAATAATGTTTTTTTTCCAATAAAATGAGTCACAAATAAGCGATACTAACGTTACAATGATCATAAATTAAGTCTTTTTAATATAATGAGTCATGAATAATCGATACTCTTGGTGTTTGTCCAATGAATGGCTGATTTTCAGATCATTTCAGGTTACTTGAGGTTATTGTCCTCCTTGTATAATGGAGGAGCTGAGAGATTCCCGGAAAGTTAAACCAGGCAGGTTTGATTAATGACATTATAGGATTAGCATTCCCTCTATCTATGTAATGCCGATGTCCTTGCTGATTCTTACAGGCTGGTGCATCATATTTCAAAGTTCAAGCTAGTATTTCTTAACGTTATGATAATCATAAATAATGTTTTTTAAGGAAATGGGTAAAAAGAGTGATTTTCTTGGGATTTTTTTTAACAAAAACTACAAAAAATCCCGCTATTATCTAGGGGGTGACCCTCTTGAAACTATGTCTACAGGTAAGCCGTATATAATGGGAAATACGTGTTGTGTACCGTTGAACCTCCAAGGCGATGATCCGTTTTATATCCTTGTGGATTCCAATATATTGCTGACTTTCAGATTATTTCAGGTTATTTGAGGTTATTGACCTCCTTATGTATAATGGAGGAGCTGACAGATTCCCGGAAAGTTAAACCAGGCAGGTCTGATTGATAGGATTATAGGATTAGCTTTCCTGATGAGGTCATCAGGGCGAGCACTGATTGGGTGGTGCGAACAGGGCGTTAAATCTAGAACAAATCCTTCAAGACCAGGATGGAAGATGACCTGCAGTTGTTTTGGATTGTATTGCGAAGGTAAAAGAAACGAAAGTATGATTATATATCAAATGTAAAGAAGTTTGTTTGTTTATTTTGAAGCTACAAATATATGTATATTCATCAAGGGTTGGAGTATATGGTATCAAAAGGTCAGGTCATTTGAAGTAATGACGGAATAAAATGCCGTGTGAGCGAAGCGGCTACAATGTGGCAATGTGATCATGCTTACCCCTCAGCACATCAGGTTTTCGAATTGTAACTGAGCAGTATATAGATTCAGCAAATTATTTTTGTAGTGCACTATTCAACTCTTCACTTCCTTCTACATTTGCTTAGGCTAACGTAACATTTGCACAAAGGGCAGTTTTGGGGAACGAAAAGTATGACATAAAAGACAACAAAACACAAAACGGACCAAAAGTAATTCAACGGCATACTGTACCATGTGCATATTTATTGGCATTAACTTTATTTTTTTCTTTTCCGCAAACAGCCCGGCCTGGCCCCGAGTAGAAAATGTGACATAGGCCGTAGTGTTTAGTGGCACTGCCTTAGTGACTTCGATTCCAATCCACTCAGTGATGACAGACCATCTCATTAGCCTAACGCCCCCCTCCCATCGCGCCTGCTCCAACCCATTTACTCCTCGCTAACTTAATTTTGACACATTCCGTGACCCTGCCGGCTCCAGCCGTGTTTATTAGTATTAGACATCGTAAAGACGACACTTTTATTACCGTCCCGCAGCCTTAAGGGTTAATGTAAAGGTAAAGTGAATGCCAGGTACAATGATAACTTATTTATATTATTACTCATAACCGTCGGGCTGTATCGTTACGGTAATAACTTTGAGGCATTAGCTAGTAGTGCAGATTAGTTGGAAGAAAAATTAAAGTTTCCTCTGACGTAATGGATGAAGCATTTATGCCATTTTGATACTGGCATCCTGATCAAATTTGATCCTCGTGATTGACATGAAACATCATCTGAAAGTTATCTAGAGGACGTCTTAGGGGAAGGACGGAGGACAGGACCTAGGGGTCATCCGAGCTAAAGGTGCCCTCTCACCGCACTTGTGTCAAGCTTGCGTCACTGCGGGGTTCGTTCACTGCGTCAGTTTTTCTATTTTCTCTTTAGAAGACGGCAAAATACACAAAAAGTAATGAAATTCGTTGGGTATCTGTCGAACCCCGCAGTGACTCAAGCGTGACGCAAGTGCAGTGAGAGGACATCTTAAGGATGGCTCCTGTGCCGAAAAAAGGACCCCTGGACGACGAAGATGATGAATTGATTAAGGAAAGGAATTGGATTCCATTCCAGCACAAAATTAGATAGTAGACCTATCACCTTTTCGACTTGTTCTCTCGTCACCTCAGTTATCCTGAAGGAGACTAAATGTAGAGGACTCGTTGAGTCTGGATATATAGGTGTCTATCTGTATCTGTGAAGCCGGTATAACCACCCTTTGGCGTAACATATCAGCTTCGCTCTCTTTTTTGTTATATCTGAGCTCATCCATATTTTACCAGTCTTACATCCCATTCATTCCTTATCTGATATAGACCTAAAGCAAATGCATCGTAAGATGAGATACAAGAGCCAAGAAACATGAAATACGTACTATGTTAATATGAAGCACTATAGTGGCTATTAATTTTGAGTTTATACTATCAGTCGCCATTTATTCAATGTCTATGTTATCATTACATTCATTTCACCATGACATTTATGGTGTTCTCCTGATGGCGCATAAGACTATATATGCTGTCAAACATTACATTGATCATAATCTTTGTTTCATTGTTTCATTTGTAAGACATGTTTTATTGTTCATTAAGTCTGCCATACAATTACGGGAAAGTCCATATTTCAAATAAGCTGCTCTTGCAAAACGGTCACACGTAAGCTATAGTCACTGAGCGAAGTATTTCTGTTAAGTTTGAAGGCAAAGAATTAAGAAATTGTAAAAGTTGGAATTATTGAGGTTTGAGACTTTTGAAAGAAGGGAAGAGTAAACTATACTCACAGAACACTTCAAGAAATAAACTGGCGACGACAATGCCGCCTCTGTGGTGCGCGTGACAGGTGTAGTTCCCACTGTCTTCCCTCTTCACTGCCCGAAACGTCAGCACAGATGTCAGAACGTCATCAGTTTCTGTGTAGGTCATGACGTCCATCCATTGGCCGTTGCCGTGATGCTGTTGATTGGCCGTTCGTCGTTCCCAGAGTTGTAAGCCGTCCTTTTTCCATTGGACGTCCTGAAGTAAGACGCTGGAGTGTCTCACCGTGCAGTTCAGTGTGACCAGGGTGTTCTGCATGGCGTGGAGAGGACTCGGCTCGCTAAACTCAACCTGAGGGGGGACTAAAGGGTACAATAGAGAGTGTACTGTTAGCTTGAAGTCACATAGATCAAAGGTGGAGAATGTAAGTTGTCCTACACCATGTACATATAAATGTTCTTTTTTAATATGTATTGCTTGTGTGTTTGTCAGCAGGGCTAGCCCTTTGTAATAGCCATAGGCTAGTTGGGCAGCCCTGGCTGTGTGTTCGTTGCAGCCAAACCAATAAATAAATAAAATAAACAAAGGTGGAGAAGGAATAAAAGTACTGGAGGTAGTAATGCAATGCCGATATCATCACAAGCGTAAATAGTGCATTGCAGTACTAGAAGTGAAGATAGCGTACGCGTCCCGCTATGCTGCGCGAAATGATATGGGAAGGATTTAAACAAAAGAATCAAGTTAGTATACGTATAATTCGGAGAAGTAATGACAGCAGCACAGCACTGGTTTTTTTAAGGTTATTGCAATTGTATCATTTGCTGAGAAAACAATATATTTCATTACGTCAACAACGAGACAAAGGGCATAGTTTGAATTTCATTGCATGCACCACTTCAAAATGTGGTCTTTTCATGACAATAGCCGGCCAATATTGACAGTACATGTACTGGACATTGGACTGTGCAATCAGATGCTATACATCAAATAATACTGAAATGTCATATCTTTTGTATATGTATAAATACTGTACTTGTAAAATCAGCACCATTCGTATGTATCATTTGTACACATTGTGTAATATGTTGATCATATCAAATGTAGATAAAATATATGCAATTATTTGGAAACATAACATCCTTAGTTATCATTCCAGTGCCGAACGAACGGCATAGCTCTGAATTCATAATGCTTTGCAGTTCTACTCTCCAAGCAGCTCTAGAGCATCGTCTCCGGCTGTTTTTTTTTTTTTTTTATATTTTTTGTTGCTTTTTTATCAGAAGTTTTATTTTGTTACGTTTCCTTTATGTCTCGCGCCTAAACGAGACATAAAAATGGTACAAAATAGAAAGTCCGAAACAAAACAGCCGGAGCTGAAGCTCTGCTCCGAGAATACCGCAGTCCGTCCCGCTCTATTTCCTGTCGTATGTGTGACATGGACACGAGTCATTGAGTTTAGTCCATTAGGCCAATGTGCGATGTCCTTGTTCATAAAGGTTATAGATCCCCCTAGGGTTGATATCGGCAACGATTTACACACTTGTAGGACTTTTCACCCGCTCGATTCGGAGATACCATCCCCGATTCTCTCTATTTTGGGATGTGGAGGTGTATGGAGTGTAAATTGTTGGGGGTTAGGTCTATCAGATCTAGAGCCTGACAGAATGGTATTGCCGTGCGGGGCGAGGAATCGATTTCTACCGTGCGGCCCCGCTAGAATTATGAGCCAGATGCAGTACGTCGCGATATAATAGTCATAGATTGACTGTGTGTACGTCATATAGGACGCTACGGAGGCGGTGCCTACTATTTCCGTAATGACGTGTTTTAGAAAAAGAGGGTGGGGGTGAAAAGCTGTCTAGACTCAACTCTTTAATTATTCCCTGAGTGAAAATTATTTCCACAAGATAGTCATACACAATAAACGATTCTTTGAATTTCTTTGGTATATCATAATCATATTTTTGATATGATTATGATATACACTTTGACGAAACTTTGGTTGTAAGGCGTATCTGTTTTTACATTTTCCCCATCACTTAGTAATTCTTGCGTTAGCTTGCCATTGTAAACTATTCTTTTGTTGTGACCTAAAACTTTATACGGTGGGTATATACAACATGTACAATAAGTGCTTCATTAATTCTTACATTCATTATACCATTTTTTCTTATTTTTGACTTTGGTTACCATTAGTTCCAAAGTTCGCAAAACATACAGCGTCAAGATAGAAAATAGAATATGTAATTATGTTTCTAAACTGTACAATAAACCTTTAACGGTAAAACTGTTTTATGTTTTTAAAGCATGTCGTTACAAATAAGTGTATCCATTCTTGACCGCCTGGTCAATAAGGGACTCAAGAAATCTATTCTTCCAATTTCAGCAAGTAAAACTTGACACAGAAGTGTGTATATCTCCGTGTATGGTCAATAAAAGACCTGAGGAAACGGATCGAATACTATCGACTTTGCCTCGTCATGCGAAAAAGAGGGTAATCCCTCTGGAACCTAAGGGATTGACCAACACGCAGAAGCTTTATCCTAATTTCTGGAATATCATATGATACATAATATGCTTTCAGAAAGAAATCCACCCGGGCATCTCTTTATATCTGATTAATGAGCTGCATAAGGCTAACGGCACATTTCCAAACCGGGGCCCGGCCGGACAGCTTTCGGGAACGAAAAGTATGTCTGTATGATATAAAAGACACTAAACTACACAACACGTAAAGAGAAGAGTCGTTAGCATTATTTGTGTTCACGTGTACATTTCTATTTGTCGTTCACACTAACAGCCCGGCCGGGCCCCGGTTTGAAAATGTGACGTTAGCCAAACCAGTATACAACCGTCCCTTTGTAGTAACACACTAGTTTCGTAGGCAGCCGGTGGTAGCCGGTTATATTACATCGAACAAAATGTCACACTTAGTCTTTGCACATCTAACTCCGGGCGTTGTTTAGAGCTATCTAGCCCGGGATGTTACTACTTGTACTTGGTGGCAATGAGTTCTACTCTTCGATAGGTCTCAGAATTCTGTAGCTGTATTGTAAGAATATGTGAACTTAAGTCGCAGCAGAATAAAGATATGTTTTTTACGCATTGGTGCATTTATGACATCGATATGAGGAAATAAACAGTTGACCCCGAGCCTAACAGTCATGCCTACATGTAGCTCCTATATTGGCGATTCAGCAAAGCTCACATTGCCTCATTTTTATTACATCGGCACCAAGCAGAACCGGATGAAACGTTGTTAAATCAGAAGCGTTATATCGCGTCTGTCTCTGACAATGACAAACGAGCACCCGTGCGTGTCTACTATACCAACGTGCATGTTGGGACTTGTGTAAATCAGTTCATAAAATGTGGTTGGTCAGCCGATCCTGTTCAGAAGGTCCATGGGTCCAGAACTGGCCAGATCTAGATTCTAGGTCCCTGCTACGAGAGCTTGAATCGTTCAGACCTTTGTAGGGCCCAGTGGTATAGCGGACGGCAGATTTCCTTGCTATTTCAGTGCAGGGTATACTAGTATTTTACAGGGGTGGGTTGCTAGGGCTTCGTCTTCATCGTGCTTGAAACACCTTCTCGAACAGGAGACCCTCATTTTATTTCCAATCCGAAATAGTGTGCAGCCCCAACTAACGGAGATGTCCTGACACCGGAACCATAAACGGAGTCTCCCATTTACTAACAAATTGGGAACAGGAGGTCAACTATGAGGCTGCTGCCAGTTGAGCCACATGGACATCCCTTCAAGTGCGTGCATGCTTGAATACTGTTGCTGATACTTGACCTGACAATGTATCCATTTTGACTGAGATAATAAAAAAACATAGTAATGCTAAAAATCATATATGATAAAAGATATAACGTTAGTACAAATAACACAAGCTTTCTCAATCTTTGGCAAATCTTGTCATATTTATGATATCACTTTTTATACTGGCAGCAATCTTCACTTGAATCTTTTCTAAAGGTTATATGCTCATTGTAGCTTATACTAATCCCACACTAAAGCCATGTTGGGATAACGGTTTCCTATATGTGGCATTTGTGACTATCTATTGGAAATGTCATAAATTCATTAGAACGACGGGAAACGTGCCAACTAGTCTATTGATTGTCACGAGCACGTAATTGAAATCCCTTTCATATTATAGGTATAATAGCCTTCGGCGTCGGTGGTGAGAGATTGGTCACTGGAGGGTTGAAACAAATGTCAGTGTATTTGACTGTCTGTAGTTGGAAGTTTACGAAGATATTGTAAGCAAAGGGGTTGAGGAAATCTTACATTTGCTTGCGAGAGGGGGGGGGGGGTCATCTCAAATGTGAACATTAAATTTTCCATCTAGCACAGAGAGCCTTTTGGCCTCCTTCAAAGATATATAATGGCGGAAATTGGGCATTTTGGTAGCAGAAATCTTATAAAAGGTCTACTTTGTCGCAATGTGGCACAAAATTCTAAGTTCAATCAGTCCTGGTTGCGAAGTTAGACATTTCAGGATAATCAGGCAGAGTGACCTGGGTGACCTAGGGGTCAAAGGTTGACCACCACCTGTAGATTCTAACTTTTCTGTGACCCACCAAATTTTCGCCTGTCTTTGATGCCAGTTTAGACATCTATATTGACACTGGACGTATGTTGTGGACAACGGAATATATAGGGGTGAGTTTTGAGATAGCTTTACCCTCATAACAGTGAACGTCAAATGCTTTTAACGTTTCTAATTTAGAAACTGTAGTTAGTTAGTTAATACGTAACATGAACACTGTACGGTGAAAATACCACTCAACATTCATCCCATCTCCATAACGTCTGACAGTAAATCTAAAGGTCAGAAATAATATATATTAGAAGTAGACGGAAAGGGTTTGCTATCATGTGAGAGTCCATCATTGCCTACCTCCCTATGTGCACCCGTGCAAAACAAAGTATAAAGATCGTGGATAAAGCCGATTCACGGTTTTTGATGGTTGTTTTCTGTATCTATGTTGTCTGTAATGATAACCGTCCTTCGGCGTAACACACCAGTCTGAGCATAAATTAAACATGGTCTAGACAAGAAATATCTTAATGTTTAAGCTAGGGACCTTCACATTTGACCTTACGCATGTGCAATTCGAACCGTGAACCGCCTTATACCTGAGCATGTGACCCACCGTCGTTTGTTACCGTACCTCAGCTGAGCTGATAGAATCCATGCATTTCTGCGGACAATTTACAGCCATTAGAGCGCACTGTAGGAGGAGGGATATGCGCACGCACTCAGCCAATTTGTCCCACTCTTACAACCTTCGCACGTTCGACTCATCAGGTGTTTCCTAGGGTAATTTCACGGTCTGGGACTAAATGATTGTCACGGAAATACATCAAAAGCAGACAGCATGTTGATGCTGCTAATGTATTTATGGGGATTCCTTTAAAACGTATCAAATATCGTGGAAAAGAAACTATACAGAAGGTCGAAGGCATTGGTTCAGGGGCCCAAAGGGTTGTCTTGCGTAACAATACTCAATAGGCAGCTTTGCCAATGTTGTAACCCAAGAAGCCATCAGCTCCTATATATCGTTTTGTTGACTACCCAGCCGCCGCCGCCTTGATGAATAGAAATCAAAATTGACGAGGCTTTCCAATGATGTAAAGGGACCCAATCGTTTTAAAAGGCCATGGAGGAACTGGCATGCATTGTACAAAATAGGAGCTGCATATCCGATAACATATGGTCCCTTTTGTTTGTGTTCGATGTAACATAAGTGGTTTATCTCTGGGGAACATTTTCCGTACGACTCCTATTCAATGTTGATGTGATAAAATTCGTGTAACGGGGAAGAAGGGATTTTCCCTTGTTGAAAACATATCCATCGTAACTTACGGTATTAGGTTGACTGGATGTTTTGGGACGTTAACAGAAATGGCTGAGCTTCAAAACATTTGCTATATGTTCAACATGTTCGGGAATGGGTTTTCTCATAAAGCGTAATAGAGCATCAATTGTGATATGACGATACATCTCTACACTGCGACGATGGAGGTCCACTTACCAACTGTAGTGGGATGCGACTAGTACTTGTAGAAAACGTGATATCCTATGACGTGAGAGCATGTTTCTCAATTGGCCACATCTGTGTGGAGTTAGCTTAAGTGTAGCTCGGGGACCATCCTTTTTACATGCAATCAAATCAGTCAAACTCCGCGTGCTTTTCTTGGCTAGGGGTTCTCGAGCGAGACGTGGTTTTTAAACGGTTGGGGGAATATATAAACTGATACATGCAAACTGAGTAGACCCTATCCCCAATACCTTGCTGGAAAAGAAATGTGCTGACGGCATCAATTTTGGTACGTAGGAGGGAATCTAAAACACTGGGAAGCCACGCATTACACTGTGTGCATGTGCTAGTAGCCTACATAGTTCGTTAAGGGGCAACGTAGTCCTCTTTGATTGGTAAAGTATAACCGTAAACCAGTGATAACTATTTCGATGTTCGAAACGACCAATATTTCATGTTCGCACTCCCAAGGATGTCCATCGGATGACATGTTTTATAACTACTATGGAGTCGTGTGTTTCGAAGGGACATACCACAGTCAAGCACATACAGTACCACTTCTATATATATTTTGTAACCTGCTTGGTTGCCAGTCTTTACCGGTGGTGCTGCAGGCTTTCATCGGCACTGTAAGTTTTTTTTCCCGCCTGGTCAACTAAGGCCACCCGGCGATTTTTGCCTGCCTAGCTAAGAATCTTCCTTAGGCAAGTTGTGGCAAAATGTCCTCGGGGATATCATAGCTAGCGGCTCTGATGCCGATGGGCTGGGATATATGTAGGCCCTGGCAACAGTCTGCGCCCAGGTTGCCTATTTGGCACCTTTTCAAACTTTAAGATTCTGGTAGATGGCACTTTAAGGTAAAAGTCATCGGGTCACGGCAGATGTTATGAACCAACTGCCGGGAAAATCCATTTCTAAGTTATTTGTTGTGTCTCCAGCTCACTAATGGACCTAGCGTGTCACAGACAAGCACCGGGCCATCACAGGATGCCAAAGCATTCAATCTAACTGCCCTGCGCATGATTGGGTAGGGCACATAAATGGGGAGGTTTCCAATGATTAAAGTGAAGGTCGTTCTAGAGACGTGCTTTGGTGACTTTAGCAGACAATCACAGCGTTTCATATTTATGTACACTAAACTTTGCAATAAAAGAGTTCCTTGAAGTAACATTAATGCTAGATATTTTATTACTCCATACACAGAGTCGGTGTTTTCGAGTTGTTGTGTGTTTGTGTTTATTTGAAAACACTGTCAATAGATTGCCATGAAGTAAGAAGATGACCGCGAAGGTAAAACTTGCTGGAGTGGCAGGAAGTGCAGTTCAGAGTTGGTAGAACTAGTTGTTAATCAGCTACTCACTTACGGGAAAGTATTTTTTTCGTTTCATATGATAGTTTAGTATGTAAAGTACAGCTCTGTTGAAAATTTGTAACTTTTCGGGGCTTTCTAGATTGTGCTATAGACTCGTATAAAACCGAGTGCCAAGCCACCTACACCTGCCGCGTTCTGAACTAACGATTTCATTGGATTCTATTTCCCCACGAGATCGACGATACAGTATTTGCCGGCTATTATCGGGTAATGACATAAATATGAATGTTACTTCTATAAAGGTCGATAGTAGTTAGTCAAATAGAGTGGTCATAACAATATTGATTTTTCAAGGATGATTGATGCCGAAGCAATCTGGGTGATAAAGACGTAAACTGTCACGGGAGATTGGTCCGCAGCTGGCGAGGCAGGCCCCGTGTGAGATGCTTTTTCGTGGCCATTGCCTGCTCCGAAAGACGGGGAGATAAGACGCCGCGAAAGTGTTCAGACACGCATGTCTAGACTTGCGCGGTTGGCAAGGTCTGCACCATATTCCCTAAACTCTTTATGTAATTTAATTTGGAGAGCATTGGACCATCATGAACATCTTGTTTGACCTATTTGCTTTCACTGCCAGAAGTTAAAGTTGGATGCTTTTTTTTTGCCTTCAACATTTCTGAGATATACTGTACTTTTCCGACTTTTTTTTTACATCATAACCATCCTTTGCTACTGACAAATTCCTCCGCATTCCATACTTCATGATTGATGTTACCTGCCTTCTCAAACACCACTTCCAATCACACTTCAGGCACAAGATGTATAGCATTTAACAAAATACAAGCTGTAACTTTCCCATCCTATAGATACCGTTTAACGCTATCAATTTGTTTTGTGATGTAGATAGCTGGAAGACGAGCTGTAATTTATAGCCTATCTTTAGACACGAAACAGTACGGGGTGATCGGGACCGCAGTCTTTTCTCAGAATCCAATATCCCATTCTTCACCGAGCCGTTGATTGACAGTGGGCCGCGAAACGCAATCGAACACTTTGAGTCTTTATACTCGCGGGAAGATGGAAGGGGTTGGGAGGTGAATTCCAGAGCTGCCAGACGATCGACCGTTTCGGGGGGAGGAAGTACTACCGGGCGCGTTAATGCTAATATCAAGATGTCGGCGGGACCTGGGCTAGATCCTCGAGCAGAGGTATTGGAAAATGCAGCATGTGAAATTGAGCCTTGAGGTGCAAGATATTTACCTATGGCAACAAGGTCAAACGAACACTATGATGCATTTGAAGACCCTTCCAAGCAACAGGAGGACCTGGTGATCCCTTGGCAAAATTACGTGTCAATCGCCCTTCTCTTCAACGATGTCCTCAGGCGTTTTCATTACCGGTGAAATACTTACAAAAGACTTTGAGATATTCGATACCTGGATACCCGGGGGATGCAGCAATATAATTCCATGGCCATGTCAGATAGTACCATTACTATTAAAGAGGTAGGATCTGGTTTCGGGGGATTTTAAGGTCAATGCAAACATCACTGCCAACGGCATAATTGAGTTCGAATTGAAATCTCGGCTTTGTAATGGTCCAGATCGTGTGATATGCATCATTGGGCCGCGCTATTCATTTATCTGCAAGCGGCGGTCTCATAACACAATAGCCTATCTTTCTGAGCGTTCAGTCTACTATTAAAGAGATCCCAACACAAATAATTACCGTGCATCTGCAGCGTCACGTAATGCTCCTTCTGCCCCACCACGTCCATCAACACCGACAACACGTACATCCCCTCGTCGTCCGGCCCGGCCCGATGTATCCGGAGCGACCCGTCCGGCCCGAGCGATGCCCGGCCTTTCAGCGAGCCCAGCGACATCGCTGTCCCGGTGCTTGGGGAGTCCATGTACACGGCTTCCCTCATGCTGTGAACACCACCGTACAGTTTATTCCATGTCTGCGCGAAGACCTGATGGTCCGTCCGAACGCGTACCGGGAGCGTCACGTCTTCACCGACGTTCCCGTGAACTACATCCACCATCGGTGTCTGCACGCTCGGGGCGGCGTCGACTTCAACAAGTCCACAGCGGATCACTGACACAAGTAGTAAAATCGCCATGATGATATGTAGGTGAGTTCTACACTGCCGAAACAGCGTTCCTGTCCTTCTCTCAGGCTCGCATATCTGCAAGTCTAGCCGATCGGCCCTCCCTCTTCTACCATCGCCGAAAAAGCAGCCCAGTCCCTTCACTAAGAGAGTATCCCGGCTTGAGCGTTGAAGCATTCCTGTAGCGGAATAACACACACAAATACAGCAGTCAATAAAGAACTACCTCTAGAGCCCTTGTATGTCAAAGGAACATGACCTTTCCACTGAAAGAAACGGTCTTATCAGCCACCTATGGTCGCTGTAAACACTACTGGAGGAGAAGTGGCGAAGGTGCAACACGTTACAGCATATGTCGGGATGGGCCGGTCCACACCCTGGAAGGGGTGGGCAGGGTTAATATCGTTATTATCGTCATCATCGCCTTCCCGCAGTTTTTCCCAGCTAGCTAATGCAGAGCTCTTTACAAGGGGAAGCGGATTCAGTTAAGAATTGGACGAGCCTTTTCGAAAATTACCCCGAGTGGCTAGCCCGACCGTGACTGTAGATTAGAGCAGACAATCCGATTAGAAAGAATACACGCCACAAAATGATGAATAGGAGAGACTGCAAAGGTCCAATTCGTCAGCCTCAGTTATAGTGACCGTCATCAGGGACCCGGTGTAGCACACTCAAGACCTGCGCAGCCGGGGAGAAATTACTTCCGTGCCCTTGGATTTCTCATTAATGCCCGCAGCATGCCCAACTGAGCTGGGGACGGTTGTCGTGGGAGGCCATTAAGCATTCTTTAATGACTAGCACAGTTTTGTATCGCATCATTAATATTCCTGTCTCCGATACCCACTAATTACTGCAAAGTCTAAACGGTTTTCGTGTGTTATGATCCCGATGTTCCATCCGGCCCTCGACAACACTCAAATTACATCTGGGGGAGAATTTGAGTTGTTTCTGTCATAATTGGATATGTGATACAGATAGGCAACTCACGTCCAAATCAAATTAGACCGGTAGAATTCCTGGATGAAGCGAGAGGGGCACCAAATTTCCAGGGATCATTGCAGGAGGTTTCAGTGGTGTAATGAAAAGACCAAAGAAGCCTTGGTCTTTACACGTGATTATTAGATAGAACAAGAAGATGCCAAATATAACGTCGTGGAAATGTCGTTTTGAAGCAGTTATAGCGACAGTCATGTTTGAAGAATTGGTTCAATATCAAATCAAGCCTTGTCCTAATATTAAACGGAACAACATAAGCCTACGATAGGGCATTCATGTAAATATGCTTAAGACGTAAAATTGTTAAATGTGTTCGCTTGCCATGATTGCACGTCTGTTGGCGGCACGCCTACAGTTTTACCTATACACCATACGATGAGAATGCAGAACGCGTAGTTACTGTGTTGTTGTTAGGCTACGCGACACCATAACTCAATTAACGCCACGGTTCGTAGGCAATAACTGTGATTTATCCAGTGAACATGTTTGGGAAAGGTGACATTGGAATGTGGTAATATTGACAACGGTAATGATGTATGTTGTTGGTGGTGACAGTAATGAGGACGGCAAAGGGGAGGGTGATGACATTAATGATCGTAACTGTACGATCTTGTTCCCCACTAATTAGTTTATAGCTAGCTTGTTGCCTTTGTAATGAAATAAATTTTTATTTCAGATGTATCTTGCTAGGCTACCTGTGGCGCTTTTTAGATAATGGATGCTATTGTTGTATTGTGATCCTCAAAAGTTCATTAACTCACTTAGTCATATATATAGTGGCATCAACTTCAAAAGAATTTTTTTTTAAAGAATGAAGTAATTCTCATACGTGGCAAACAATAGACATCTACATAACTTTTGATCCCACAAACCATGAAGTTTGTCATTTTCTTAAACTCATTCTTTTAAATTGGAGGTATGTGTGCAAAAGAACATTTGTTTGGGCCATCTCATGGGGAAAAACGGTTTAAGTACTTGAGTACTACGAAACGTCTACAAGGCGTTAACGAAGTTCTCAGATCTTTAAGAGTTGCGATATTCTAATCCTGAACATCTTTCTTCTGGGATCGCGAGCGTCGTAAACTAATTGGAGGTCGGGCCTTAAATCAATACAAACCGACTAAGATGAAAAACTGCGAGCATTAATCACTTTGGTTTGCTCCCCAAATCGATAAGTCTTGATTAAAACCTGACGCCAATTATTTGCTGAAGTCGGCCAATTTTGGTAACCAGTCTTTTCTATGTGATGAAATTTGATGGATTTATCTGTTTGCGGTATTCCATTGAAAGCCAAATCCTTCTGTCTGGAGGTTATTCACCTTAAGTCACCCGGATGGAGGCCTGGTGAACCTCCGTCTCGTGTCAGCCTTACGGCGATTTACAGTATTTACCCGGACTCCAGGAAGCGTAGTGATCAGTCACTGATGGAGATTCGATCCGATCCAAACCAAACCAAACCAAACCAAACCCCCCAAAATGCTTAACTTTCAAAATGACAGAAACAATTAGAGATGCTTGATTAATTCTAATTCGATTCAATGATTATTGATCAAAACAACTGGCAGACGAAAGTCTAAGTTGCATTGTTGTGATCAAGCATGTTTTTAGAAGGCGTTTTAAAACTTTATCCACTTAAAAATTTTACAAAGGCTCTTAAATCGATCAAAATCATTTTAACACATTAAAATTCAGGAACAATAAATCGTACCCATCAACAAATGATGATAGTGCGCAAAGTGAGCTGACTTTCAGGAATTGTTGAAAATTTACCATTCAATTCCAACCAGATATTTGCGGACAATGGTCCAACTTTAACATCAATGATTCTGTCCGTGCTCCCTTCTGCTCCACTTGGTACGTAAGTCATGTTGAACTAAACGGTATCGCATAGAATGATTCCATTCTTTCTAATTCCAGACCAGTGGGCTAGCCATCAGGGGGTTAGTAATGGTATAAAAGTGGAGATGAAATGTATCCTCTGCCCAATAGTTTACTGACCGCTGACCACAACGCTCCGGACAAGATCTGGATGGATACTGCAAATTACAGTAGATGTTGCTATTTCAGTTACGTATATATGTCATAAGGATTGGGCAGAAAGCACATTTCAACATACATGAAAATACAATGTGGATACGGAAAAGTTTCAGTTAATGAGATAAGTTGGTATAACGTTACGTTAATTATGAGAATCTAGCTGAAAATGGAAAAAAACTGTTGACTATATCGAAAATATTACAGTTTGATTTGTTAAAGCGAAGTGGATCCTCTAAGTAATAATAAGCATAATGTACTGATTTATTGAGTTGCAGACG
The DNA here is from genome assembly GCF_000003815.2 of Branchiostoma floridae. Lineage (NCBI taxonomy): Eukaryota > Metazoa > Chordata > Leptocardii > Amphioxiformes > Branchiostomatidae > Branchiostoma > Branchiostoma floridae. The sequence goes on from NC_049993.1 coordinate 12,530,870, forward strand.
GTGTGTACACTGTTGGAACGAGACGATAACTTTTCTCCTGATGACACTAGTATTGATGTTTTTGAAAAAATTGTAGTCTTTATCAAAATCATGGCACTAGATTTTTCTTGAAAAGGGAAAAGGATGCAATGTAAAATGCGTGTGTCTGGGAGATGAAACGCTCTAAGAGTTTCTTTCATAGTATTAGTTTATGCTCAACGCAAACTCTCCCATCGAGGAGAAATCTACAACACAAACATAGCCGTATATTCATCTATCCCTCACATACGAGAAACAAATCTGTCAACCCAAGGCTTAAAGTAACCCGAATTAATCACATCACAGTTTGGTGCCGACCCATTTTAAGACCCCCTTCAGTTGTTTCCATCCTCGGCGACATCAACAGAGGTGGTGACAACTACTCATCTGTTAAAGCCATAATAAATCTGTACCTCTCCCCTGTGACGAGTAGGAGCCTATTGAAACATTGGGATCTCCAGTGGATGTGATGAAAATCACAGACAGCTCACGCTGGCAGCAATAATGGACCCCTGGGCGTTTTGCTCTGTACTTCGGATTGCTTCTCCTCGACTCGTTGCACAGTGTCATCATTCTTCAACCACTACAGCTGCAATTTCATCACCAGAATTGCCATTTTGCTGTGTCGTTGACATCGGGGCGAGTCCATTAGACGTCGCTACTATAACAGAATCGCCGCAGCCTTGGTATAATTGGAGCTTGTGGCAGGTAAACACTATCAAACATAACCAATCTGACTGTCTGGACCTGATCACGCCAGAGAAAATTGTAGTCCATAGCCGATGGACGGCTGTCTGTCCATGCAATCGATATAACAACCTACTTTCAATCTTCTCGTCTCGGTGCAGTTTCAAAGAGAAAAGCCCTCTGGAACCACGGGTGTGAATTGCTAGGTTATGACTCGCAAGGAGGCAATAAGACCTTTGATGTGTGGGAAATGTTTATTGTATACTTAGGACCGTCTCGATTTCGGGAAGGTGGATAGAACAGTGTTTATTTAGGTCAGACGAACATTAACAAGCTGAAGGTATCTTCAAACAAGTCACGATAAATCACATAGATCCTTTTATCCTCCACTGTTCTTGATAAAAGTGTGGGTGTGGGTGGTATGAGTAAGGTCTATTTTTGTAATGGCGTTCCGAGTGTGGCTAATTTTAGACGTGGGATGAGACATTTGAAGGTGAACCAGGTAGAGTGACCTGCGTGACCCTGGGGTCAAAGGTTAAGTGACACCTGTAGATCCAATCTTGTCTAAGTTTTTACAGAGCGGCCAGCTTTGGTTGGGCAAAGCAGGAGCTATGACTCCTAGCTGTCTACCTTGACCACAAAAGAATGATTCTGGTGGCTTCTGTGGAGGTAAGTTTTAAACTTAGTGCTCAACTTCTTTGTGTTCAAAACCCATTGTTAATGGTGTGAAACTCAGGACAACTCTGCAAAAAAGTTGCTAACTTACTTTGCTAACAGTGTGTACTTTTCACAATGCAGCATCGCCTGCTTGCCACAATGCAAAATGGAGCGAATGTATTTTACACAAATATGCACATGACAGATGACTTCCAGAGGTTAACAATAAACATGGCGGGGCAAGTGAACGCACATATTCTAGCAAATTACACGACCCAAACTTGACAGTTGCTCGAAACGTGGCGTCACGTTAATGCTTCTGAGCCAGATTTCTCACCAGACTGTGACATCCAGCACTTGGAATCAATCATAGCTATAAGAGGAAGTGATCTTTCACCGGGGCGCATACACATTGGTGTCATGGCCGCCCTCCCCCTCCTACAAGTGTCAAAGGTCAACCTTGTTCTCCTGATACACTTGACGTGATAAACTCCTGTCTAAGTCTGTCCGCCAGTCCTATCAGCATAGATGAAAGATTTATACGACCATGGTAATTTCAGACGACTTACAAGTATACAGGCGGCGCCCTTTTGCATGATTCATCGGTTACGTTGGTAAATTGTTCCATGACCAATTCATCAATGCACTAGCTATATAGCTTGTCGACTTAGCCAAACTTCTGCGTAAAATTATACGTTATGCAGCAATGCAACCCAAAGCAGTATTTGGTATTTTCAAAGCCATTGGCGTTAAAGTTATGAATTTTCAGCCTTCCCTTTGCCTAGTATGCTCTGTGCCAGCCGTCGGTATCACACAAAGAGCTAGTACGCTGTAATTTATACAGAGAACGATTCCTACTCAAAGCCAGTCCATCTAAATTCCTCTGCTAGCACATGTAATAAATGTGAAAATACCTGCTTTGAGGTGGGTTTGAGGTTATCTTGAAGCAGTACATCTGGGAAGAGTTTTAACATTATGCTGAGCCCGACCCCTTCAGCTTTGATATGAAATTCATAGCGTCAACCGTTATGTAACGGCAGATATAAAGGGTGATAAATGGAATTTGAAATTCAGTTCTCGTTCGCTATATATAGAAACGTACTAGGGTCAAACTTGAAGCACGAAATCCACAAACATTTCACTTTGAATTTAAAGTTTAGCAGTTGAGCCACAAAATGGTTGACTTTTGTACCAATTCTGTTCTCCAAGGATATAAAGTAAGTGTACGTACTTGGTGACATCTGTCATCTGTGAAGTGAACACCGTTCATTTACGGTGCCTCGTGCGGTCTGTCGTCTCCCCCAAGCCCGTGGCCCCAATGTAAGGTTACCCGTCAGACGTCTGTACGAGAGAGACCGTTACTTTATCAAGGTTCCTATCAGAGTCCTTGGAGAACTCATAGCTACACAAGACGACATTACCGTGGGCGATGCCACCTCCCCGGAAGGTAAAGTATATTTCAACTGCAGTTTTGATGGTGATCTATAGGGGAGGCGGTAGTGACAAATTGCCAACGCGTGCATCCTAGGAAAACGTAGATAAGGGATCGTGTTAAATGTTGTACATGTTTTACAAACAATATGGATTACGGAGGGAATGTGCTCTTCAGCACCAAGGACAGGGCAAAACATCCGATGATATCAGAACAAGTAAGAAAAGACCCAACCCATATCCCCGCCCACCCCCATCAAACGGAATGCAAAATAGAAATATAAAAATGCAATAATATTGCCAGACATGAAGCCACACTCTCATTGGTCCAACCGTTAATTGCATTGATTGCCATGCATGCTATCATTGATTGAACCGCTATCTGTGATATGGACAGTCAGGATCGGCCTATACCATTCGATTAATGTGATGTGTATGCCACGTCCCGTATGTCACACATTTTACAGCCTAACCTATGAATAGAAAGACTAAAGCGAGACTTCACCCAACACCCCATGTTACGCCACTCCACCCTTTATTGATAAAATCAATAAGAACCTCTCATTTTCCACTACTTTCCACCAAAAAGATAATAATACATCTTGTTAAAAGCGTGCAGCGCAGAGTTGATCACGCGCTACTACAGTTACAAGAATAGTCCTGGAGTCGTGTCGCTGTTTTTATGTGTTTGGGGGAAGCGGTGAAAGAAATAATTTCTTTCAAGAGCAGCAACGAACATTTGAGACAGCCCATTAGGCGACATGACAGGTACCTTTTCAATGTTTTGTCCCAGAAGACTGTAAGGTCAGTAGATGGAGATGTAGTAAGTGTTGATATGACAAGGAAGCGTTGTGACACTCAATCACACGCATGTATTCCTCTGCGTAGTGTCTATCTTCTGTCACACCAACTCAATACTACTCTATTGTCTTTCAGAGGAACACAAGGTACATAACGGTTTTGAGACTTACTAGTATTTGAAATGTAATATATGTATACATCTACATGTTTCATAGCGTATTCATGCTATACTGATGGTGCATTGTAATGTAGTGTAATGTTTCTACCGACCACAGTACGAATAGCTTGCTAAAGGCTAAAAGCGGATCAAATTAAACTCGAATTCAGCACAGACGTGACATAAAGGACTGAACATTCAACATACATGCCAAAAAGATGGACTGATATGTTGGGTAGAAAATGCGTTGTTCTCTATAATGATAACTCACTGCCTATGAATAGCTCTTTCTAATTCAAGTGTGGTGAGATCACGTCGATAGGAGACCTTAAAGTGTGATATTTATGGTGATGTCGCAGCCATTTCCATCCACCAGCACCAAACAGCACTTAAAGTTAGGTCCCGTAACAAATCACGGGGTCCATTCAGCTCCCTTGGCGCGAGACAGCCCTGCTGTCGCAGGTACGCCCCCTAATGGCCGCCATATATTACATGGTAACAGCGTGCAGGGGTGACGTATTGTAGGGTCACGCATGGGGGCTGCGTCCTCTGTCATCCTATAAACTACAGCGCACAATAAACCACGATGGACTAACCGTTTTCAACTGAAGATTTGAAATACACTGAGTTACTTCCCAACTTTAAGCCGAACAAGAGCTGTATCTACCGATCAAAAATCATGACCAGAATTCAAGATATTAAAACTGAAAGTTCTGTTGCAATACCGTGACAAGCCGCTACGGTGCCCAAATCTAATAACTGCAAGGCATTGTCAAGACCTACCCACGTACCAAATATCTAAGATACAATCGATCCATGCCTTCTCGAGTTATGCTGTCCATCCACAAACGTACGTATACGCATACATAATATACATAGATACAAACACTAGGTACCAAGATAGTACCCTTATTGGTGAAGGTGAATGTCTATACTATCTGGTACTGTACACTTAATCAAGAGAACTAGGCTTGCACCTGTACTGGTCCGATAGGTACGAATTGTGGCCGCATTTTGCTCTTAACGACATCCACGGATTTGGTACAATGTTTCTGAACCCATTTATGGCGACTCTCTTGTATGGACGAGATTCGGAACTATGAAAATGTACATTTTGGTTAATCTAATGTTGAGCAGTAGCATGCTGTAGATGTAGGCAACGCTTGATAAATCTACAGGTGTCATTATCAGTCAGTGGAAAAGCCCACAACAAACTGCTGGTATTTTTGCCCTCTTGCTGAACCAGCGATTATTTTGCAGACGAATAACACCATTGAAATCGCGAAAGGTATTCAACGTCGACGTTTCTCCTAACTTTCCCTCCGCTTTATGTATGATATACGTTATTACCGTCAGGCTGAAAAGAATGTACTGTATCAGTCATACTGTCAGCAAAGCTAATTTAATGTAGCCCGGCTATATTATTACATCGGCCAAGAGAACTTTTCTACTAATTCGTTCGGCGATATCGACCAATGCAGACGGCCGTATGCCAACCATTGACATTGTAGATAGATGCCACATCTTCGCTTTTTCAGTAGTCTTCAGTCACCAAGAGTCAGAATAGCCTACACAGCAACATGTACAGATGCGGTAGTTTTATGTCCATGTTTTGTGTGGTGGCCTCTTACTGCAAACTTATCAGGACGCGTACGTTGCATTGTAACGAGTGTATCAAACACTGAAAATGTGAAGGAATTTACTGTATCAGGTGGAGAGAACATGTACTTATTGTACATGTGAACTAAAATTCACCTCCTCTGGGTCCCTTCTCTGGTGGACAGCCTGAACGACTGTACCATACGTAACTGTCATGAACTGGCGCGGGCTAACAAGAAAATCGTTGCCTTGGCAATGATGCCTCTCGTTCCTCACTATTTCTGGGTGTTTCCGTCCAATTTTGCGCTTGATTCGTCTCCATTAAAACACAGACAGCCGCATTTGTCACAACCACTGCAATCCCGGGCCCAGAGGCCGAGTGTCAATAATTTTCATTACATCACTTCATGGCAGTTGTCCGACCCACTGCCAACGATGACCCGCTGGGGACTTCAACCACCAATTCCGCGGCCCAACTTCCATCCTGCCCGCCTTACAAACCGTCCCTACCACCCGTAACCCCGGGGACCCCGAGATTTCCTGAGCTTGACATTGCGCACGAACCGAGTCGCCGCGATGAAAAGACGGAGGAAAGAGGTGGCAATCTCATTCACTGATTTCCGCCACCCGTAATTGATATCCGGCTGGGAGAAGACGCGAGGATGGGACGGATCAACGCGTTCCCATTGGCCCAGCACTGGCTGCCTCACAACGATAATATTAAATGTCTTCATCACACAATGAGTTTCTGACACGTTTTCAATTCAATTAGCCATCGACAGTTGCAGACTTCAGGAAGGAACTTAAGGACTTTGTTCAGCTAGCTTACGTTGCGTAATGGTTTGGACAGGCGTGAAAATAAATACATGTCACTATGGGAATGTACTTATAGCTTGTTCAAAAGTATAAGCCCAGCATAGTTTTCTCCAGTCTTCAACGTTAACTCTAACATCTATGAACATATCCAGTCAACAAATTACTTTGCTACAACATACATTCTAAACTTGCATTATACCTTAAGCGACGAAGTAACTCAATGCTAATAAAAATTGCTTCAAGCAAGATGATTTGTGGATATTTGATTTTTCTATAAGTAGCTTCTATAAGGAGCTATTCAAATTACTTTTAAACTTTAAATATTTCTACATAAAACTGGCATCTTTTTATGATTTCTTTTGGGGAAGTACATGTCATGTAGAAAGAATACTAGTCACATCGGGCGATGCTTGATGCAAGGAAGCTATACCAACAAAGTCTTAATGAATAGAAATACGAGTTTGTGACTATCTATTGCGTCTTTCTTGACTTCCGTGTACGCACATTGTAGCCTTTCAATCTTAAACTTTTCCTTAGACATATTTGCACTTGACTTTAAGACGTACGAGGTAATCCCTAGATCTGTGTGTTCTCAACAAAGCAGTGCTTCCTGACTACCAACACGATAAGGGACAATAGTCCGCGCTTACATTGCTCTCCCTATCGCTATCAAAGATATCAAAAGCTTTGTCAGGTCTTACCTCTACGTTTGCAACACGTAATGTGGATGGTAAGGATTCTCCCGAAGTGTCCATCAGCTCTGGCATCTCCCTCGCCCGCTTTTGTCAAAGCTTCGGATCGACCAAACACGCGGAGCGGGCTCTGTTCCCCCTCGCACGGCGATGCTATCTGCTGGTGCACACGACAATGTTTACTTGATTCAAAGTGCGGACGACTGATAAGAGAGTTGGCTGTCTGGTGGATTGATGGAGGGATGAGGTGTGACCCGCGGCTCGAGGAGCGTGGATGACAATGTAAGCCTCGGCAAATTGCGGACCGTCCTCCCCGTTGACATCGGGCCACCGCTAACCGCTGATCCTATCTGTTCTGGCCATTTCAGTCACGTCTCGCTACGGAAGAATGGTTGCGAAGACACCGAGAGAACGATCCATTATTCATGCCTGCCTCTATCACAGAGTCCTCTTTCACAGAGTCCTTTAAACCTTACAGTCTGCAAGCTTGAAGACTTAGATAGATGCAGCCTGGCAACAGTTACTGTAAGGCGCCTCAGGGGACAGTATGCTGGTTTGAATGGAGCGTGATCGCTTTTACGTAACTTTCCGCCCTGTCCCACCCACAGCTTTGCAAGAGGATAACACGTGATTTATGATTTAATAACAAACTGATGCATTCTAACTTGTACTTATATGTAGCTTACTTGTGATTCCAAACTCATTTCTTTCTGCACTCAGGCGTGATTTCTTTTCAGCCGCACTCAAACACCGGAACTTGCCATAGCTTGGAGAAAAACTTTTGAAAGACTTTTAGAAGTTACTAGTTACTCCATTAGGATTTCCAAAAGCGTGTTCACTTGCACGGCGTTTTAAAGGTAATCATTAGATACACGTGGTGAAGATTCAATTCGCCCTTAGAAATCGGTAAGCATAAGCCAGGATAATTAATATTATAGAATTCGAATGCAGTTTACGGCCGCCATTTGGATATCATCCTTTTTTGGCACAAACTAACTTATATTCTTAAGGCGATTTATTGATCTAATTTAAGATAATTCACGCAACTGTATGCACACCAAGGAACTGCATTGTAGTGCATCTTAAGAATATCCTAAAGACAGCGGGATTAGAGTTCTTAGAATCAGCGCGCAGCTTACAGGAAGTCTTCACCGCCAGCTTTGCCAGCGAAGCCCAGAAGTTATCGTTAACTTAACTCCAAAGTGCTATTTCTCAGTCGAGAGGGTTCTGTGCTGATGATTGCTGGCCGTTAGACGATGACCAACAAACCATGTCTGCCTTTCATTGGGGAAACCAACCCGAGCGTTAGGGAGACGGAATAATCGATAAAATCGTTTGCAGAAAGACGGAGTTCGGACTGCGCAGCGCTAGCGATGATTGGTCTCCCAAAACATTTCGACAATTAGATTTAGTCCGAGGCTCATGTTAACTTACACCGCAATGTTTCTTTCGCATCGGTCGTGAGCGGAATGGACAATGTCTTAAAGGAATCAGATGCAGAATCGTACATGCAAGTCGTCAATTTCATGTAATCAAGGACTTTCAAGCACCAGAAAAGCGTTGATCCGATGTATTTTAAGTTTCTGCGCCTCCCCTTGGGTAGGATAAAAGAACGTCTTAAGGAATGGACATCAATCTTCAAATCTTGAGGGACAAATTAGCAGCAATGGTAGAGGGTTCACCTTACCATCATCTCTCGTTAAGGTGCACAGTTAGTGCACATTCGTCAACAAAATGAACAAAGCTCTCTTTTGATGTCACTGATTAAAGGCTAATCATTTGTCAACCATCATTCACATTGTCATCCAGTGCAAAGATGTAAACATGAACTGAAAAAAAACAAGCCATATGATATGGATGACGAGACACAAAATGGCATTGCATTGTAAATGCTAATCAAACAATCATAAAAAAAAGTTACGTTTTGATCGATCATGATCGACACAACAGATGGTGGTGATTTCTACGACACAACATTGCTACCATACTATGGAAGATTTTATGGAAGTCTGCTTTTCGTCAAAAGTTACCTCTAACTCAAAAAGCAAACGCCACGGTCAGTACTACTTTAATTTTGTTACCCCGTGGGGCGGTTATATTGGCTACCAGTATATAAAGCAGATACAGATACAGATACAAGCAGAGCATGATTTAGCCAGACAAAGTTTTCCAAGCCTTCCCAAGATCGGTATCACATAAGGGAACTCATCATAGCTGTGAACTTTTCACCTATGGAGAATAAAGCCCCGGTCACAAAGCGCGTACGATTCCTTGCGATTCCTTCCGATGCGCAGGATAATCGCAGTGCGACGTAAGTCGGAAGAAAATCGGAAGCAATGGTTTAAGTATATAAAGCCGTGGTCACAAAGCGCGTAGTGGATCGTACGATGAGGTCATAAGAGCGTGCCTGTGTCAATCGCAGTGAATCATAGTAAATCGGGGAGCGTCGTATGGCGAAAAATAGAGCTGAAATGGATTTTGAACATGTTCAAAATTTCGCTATCGTCGTAAGGTTTTATTTGCCCCCATAGCAGAGTTCATTACGGCAATTTTTGTCTACTGATGAGGTTATAGATTTATGATTTTTTAGTATGTTGTGATGGTTTCAGTTTTACCTGATATTGTCGATATTGACGAAAAGGGGAAATATATCAGTCGCAACTGCCACAGTCGCAACCAGAGAACAGCGCGTCACGCACAGGTGATGCAGACAATAGTTTGATCGCTTCATGCACGTGAGTTTATAATTAGATCAAATCTCAGCTCTCGTCGGTCTTGGCACTCTTGGGTCAGTTTACCATAATCGTAATAACCATGGGGACAACTCGAACATAAAGGCAGGCTCTATGAGTCGGAAATATATATGATATAATGCTTATCATTTGATTTTTGTATGATGGCATCTTTTTGTTGATAGCATATCATGATACGATCTTCGAAAGAGCCTGACACGCAGAGCCGGCAAGCAGACCGAGATAACCATACCAGTACTCACGCTTGATTTGAACTTTTGCTTGTAATATTGTTGTCATGGTCTTTTTTAATTTATTTTTACAGTTAAAGATATTATAGGAAGGTATTTAACAGCTACGTCCACATGTTTGTTGGTTAAAGAAGCACAAAAGCGGTCAGACGGCTATACAGAAGAGACACAAGTGAAAAATCGTGCGACGCTGGAAAAATTTTGAACACCATCCGATGCGTTGCGATGGCTTGCGATGCTTACGATTTTGTTGCGATGTACTGCGCTCATCGTACGATATGCGGAATAGTCCATCGCAAGGAATCGTACGCGCTTTGTGACCGGGGCTTAAAGCAGTGTGAAAAGATCAGAGACATTGCAGTTTCACAGGTCACAGCCTGGCCTGAACTCTACGATAACATTTGACTTCTTCAACACGCCATTTCCGCTCCACAAAGCTAACGGCAAATTGAGGCATTTTATGAAAGCTGACTTAATGCTCATGTTAATATTCAGAACACTATCATTGTTACAGAAGACTTAAAACAGGAAACCTTCAAAGAAGGACTATTTCTGGCAATGTAGAATCAGTGCAGACCAGATGGTCGTATTTTCACTGAATACTTTATTTTCCAACTGCTTCGTTAATTTTAGCATTATTACAATAAAATATGTACACCTGTACCACCTGACACGTATAAGGACCACCTAACCAATGTGACTATTTTGTGTTGGCCCAATAGATACTCACAATTTTCCAATCAACACAAGCGATGTAAATCCTCTCTATACTACATTCCACCAAGCCCAGGTAAACATTTCCTGACGATGCCGATATGTAACTGAATATACGATCATTGCAGTGTCTTTGTCTCCTCGACAACAGATGCTGCACATCCATAAGTTGATACAGGTTTTGCAAGTCCATGGCCGTGTTGACAATTCTCACGTAAGATTTTCCTGACTGCTTGAAAGCTACTGGAGTTTTCCAGATGTTTAAACTTGACCAAAATAAATCGAGAAAAGATAACACCTTAACACTGAACGACTCTACAGACGTACAGATCAACGACACCATGTCCACATATCGGCTCCTCAATGTCACTTCAGTGTTCAATCAATACCACAATATAGCATCCGGGGAAACATTGTGTATTCAGCCCTTACTCCTCTCCTAGGAATGACAGCTGAAGTTCGATATTATCTAGTTGGCAGCGGCTAGATTATAGGATTGCCATCCGAATCCAACACTTACACTTGCACTAGGTACATGTAAAGCGATACATAACTCCTTCAAACCATCAACTTGTCACGACGTATAGACAACTACTATGTCTTAGCCCTCAAAATCGATAGCTATGTACAAAAGCCATTCTTGAAAGAGAAGATGTAAAAAAGAAGTCTCACATATTGATCCGTATCAAAATCAATCTCATCTGCCTTGGCTACCATGATGTTGCCTATCGATTTCACCTTGGGAGGGTGTAACAGCAGCCCTGCAACCGTTTTATGTCAAATAAAATCTGCCAAATATGAGACGACCTTGTAGTTGGTATGGAGTGGTGCGTATCCGAGGAAATAAAATGGGCCCAACAGTAATACATCCCAAGTCCATAAAGTTCATCAGCCTGTGTTGTTAGTCGTGAGGGGCACCGCTTGATGCATTTCAAGCCACGTAAAGAGTATGGGGAAGTAATCAAGTCATCGCAATGATACCTTCCAACGACTGCGGAGTAACACCGGTAAGATTTGGTCGACATCATTAGCCACTGTCTGTCTTAGCCATACAGACTACACGGCCGTAAATGTCTCGGACGCCGGTCGTTAATTTGTCCCATTGGTCTTTAACTACAAGACCAGACTACGGTAGCAGATTCTTGACCTTCGAATGAAAGGGGATCTGGTGACCACTGGTTGTTCAAGGATACTGTTATTAACTGATGATCTTACTGATAGTGGGACTTTCTCATTGGTACGTCTAGGGATAAAAAATATCTACGAATAGATTGGGTGGTACTTAAAGATGATACAAACTACAAACTACTAATACCATTGGTATACAGTCTGTATAAGCAAACAAAAAATATATTGCTACGAAAAGCTCACAGGAAAAGTAATGCCATCTATATAGGTAAATTCGTATAATTAATAGAGCCCGTTTTAGACTCAAAGTTGATGTAGAACCATCCCACCCAAAGGCGATTTCATATCTTCTGAAATCGCACTCATCAGCCATTCTATCTTACTTAAAGCTTGGCTACATCCCCAAAGTTGACCAACTTCTATATATATATTCCACATGTTAGGAGTAGGTGCCAAGCTGAAAGCGTTTTTCCTAAAACTGTATATCAATGGACCAAACTTCGTCGTGATTGCTTCCCTTGTGGGTACAACCTAAAACTTCTAGTTTAAGTTCAAAGGACATTTTTCATCAAAACTCCAGTTAGTGAATCCGATGCCGTCTCTGAATGAGCTCTGTTTTGTGGTTAACTGGAATTTAAAAAAAGAAGAGATATACCTTGTGCTTTTGTTTCTATGTGTATATAAAGATTTTCTCCAATGAAGTCGTGTCTTTGGATATGAAGACATTGTGTAGATAGTATCATAGGTAAGAATTACAATTCTTAATAGTTGCACACCACAGACTATACATTCAACCTTTCATGACGATTCCTTGTTCTTTTTTGAGCTGGTATTATATACGTATCAGTCGGTACAGTACGTCTCCCAGTTTATTTGGCATTCCACACATCAAAGTCTGGACATATCTCACTCAAGTTACAATATTTTTGGCGAATTCTTTGCTACGAGGGAATGCGGTATTTTGATAATATCAAAGTACTCAAATCCCTTCTTCAAGGCCAGGTCTTCCGTCAGAACTGTCAGTGAACACTTTGTGCGGATTATATATCCACTGGCTGGGAAAGTCTTGAAATATTGCGTCCGTCAGATTCCATTTATTTTTATTTTCTTCACCGGTCCAAGACGTCTGTCCTTGAAATAGAATCGATATAAGAACTCTATATCTTTCTTTGAGGCTATTTGAAATACAGGCCAAATTGCAGAGACGTGTTTAAAAGAAAGATGCAAAATTTACCCTTCGTTTCAAATGTTGTTTTTTATCGATATTCATGGATATACATGTATATGACATGTATATGGTTGTATCACGATGCATGTTTTGTAGTTCAAGTACACGGTACAACGTTTTGTGCTATGGCAAATATTATTTCACACATTCTTTGATATTCTAGAAGCAATGCATTCAAACTTACTGTGTCATAAATGCCAAGCGAAACTATAGATATTGTATTTATGTCATATGGTGCCGTATTCCTGTCTAATAGTCTATTTATGCCACCTAAATACCGTTATAAGAAACTCAAGCTGGTGGCTCTAATATTCCGATATGTCTTTATTTGTGGATTATAGTTTTGCTGAATTGTCATATATCTCTCTATAGACTTTCCTGGAAAAGAAACCATTCTTGTTCTAATTTACGGTTATTTCCTCATCTTTCCTTGTTAAGGTCCCTTAAGGGTAGCTCTCAGGTACAATAAAAAAGACATAACGATGCTACTAACAACAGCTGTCACAGTTAAACTGTATATATTTCATACTGTAAAAGACTGGAAATGACAAAGAATACCTCTGAGTCCTATAAGTGATGTTTGAGATGTCGAGCACAATGTAGAATTATAGGCATGGGTATTGTTAAGCTTTGTGGAAGAAACATTTTTCTTTTTGAGTGAATGTTTCTTTCGTACGTAGATGCAGTTTGATGTTGGTCGTTCTCAAGTGGAACAAGAATGCTGGTAGTCTCAAAAGAGATGTCAGTATCCGGCTCATTCGACGTTCTTGGAGTTTTACCAGTGTTGATACAACATTTTGTATGTTTATGTTGTAGTTCACCTTTTAACGATTCGGCCCGTCCTAGGAGAAGGACACTCGTAAAACACTAAGAGCCGGATCTTTACATGTCATTGGAGATTAAGGTTTTGCAAAAGAGAATACTTTATGGGGGGAGAGGGGGCGGTGATCATAAAGCTTACAAACTGGCGTCCGGCCGGGCAGAACAGAAAGGTATACATCAAACGTAAAAATTTACATAATATGCAAATAAAGGAGCTTGAACATATTCTCTCCGGAATTTTCGACCGTGTCTCTCGGTCTGCTTCAGCTATCTGTCCCGAGTTCTGTAGATACGTGTGTTTTGAACGTGTGACGTCAGCACTGGGTTCAAAGTTCGCCGGAAGTCTGTACCGTCCCCGTCCCGTAAAAATAGTTATGAGCATAAATTGTGTTGGTCTATTGATGTACACTTTTATTTTTCCTGCAAATAGAAATGTGATCCTAACATCAGTTGCATTAAGGAAAGTTTGTAAATTAAATCTAATTTTGCCGCAGTAGATTCGGTCATTGGTTGTTGAAAAGATGTTGATTCTTACGAAAAAAAGTTTCGACCATAGAATTTAGAAGTTAGGATATTCATCGACTATAGCTAGCCAACCAGACTTTTAAATCAAACCCCTCCGTTAGGACCACTGTCATATTGAAACCCTAAAGTCGTTATTCTACAGGTGCACATTCACACAAAGACCCTTTTATGTCTCTATATTACAGTGATAAAACTTGGGAACAAAGAAATGTAGCCGAGGGATTATATTGAAACATCAGCTGCATCGACTGGATGAGATTTACAGCGAATAACATCTCCTGCTTTTATCTGTCCCATGCCATGTGAACATTGCGGGATAATAGATCTCTCTCTAGCACGATGTTTATTGTTTTACTCCTTTAAATCATATCTAAATGACGGCATATTTCCTTGTCATCATTTGATACACGACGCCTGGTTTATGTGGAAATGGAGCCGTGTGGTCCCGCATACCAATGACAACAGCCGGCAAGGTTTTACAATCCTAGACAGAATAGACTGAAGAGAGATTTACTAACGTAGTGTTTTACAGTCGATATATTTATAATCTCCTCATCAAAACAATCTACTGGTCCAAAATTGCTCCCTGACGAGGTACATATATTTCTTTTAACTCACAGAATGATTTACAAGCCCTTATGTATTTCCCAAAGTATTTTTTAAATACCTACGCTGGGAAACTAATGAACGTTTTTGCTTCAGGCAAAGATGTACATAATACATGATTACGTGACAAACCATAAATTTACTGAAAGTTGATGATACCTAAAAGTCGTTATTCATAGTCATCAGTGGTAATGGTAATCCAAATGGATTATGCAATTTTCATAAAAGGGGGTTTGAGATTAGAGTTCATTAGATTAAAATCCCTCTCCCTATACTAATTGTATACATTAGTTCCTTTGTTGATTGTGTAGCAAAGTCAATTAATGTTCCCTCTTGAGTTGCGACCTTCGCATTAGACACTTAATGAGAAAATGTTGCGCCTTGGAATACAGTAATTTTCCGTTCATACACGGAAGCACCTGTTGGAATATCATCTCCAATGCATTGGCAGGTTCACCAAGTACATACGATATTAGTTCCTGTGATTCACATTATGAAAAGTGTCCACTTAAGTACTCCTTAAATGTTTTAGAAAATAAGGCTTGCTCCACCATTTTGATTTTTGCTGCTACAGGTCAATATATATACATATGAAAGAATGGATTGCTCGCAATCGGTGTTCAGCAATTGACAAGCAAAATCGTTATTTTAAGATGTTAGATCACCCCCTTGGACCACCCCTCTTTTTCTTTTTAACATATCAAAAAGGTTTTAAATTAGTATTATATATAATGGAGAGGCCTCCAAGTGAGACTCCATGAAAATTCTGTATGAGTTTCTTTATAAGGAGCCGTTCCTCGGTTGGCTCTTTTAACCTCACATACACAGCAGTACCAATCGTAATGACAAAACTGCAGTCATTTACATTACATGGTCAAACGCCGTAACCCATATCAATATTGAAACCACAGTACAATATTAACTGGTAACGCCTTCAGAAAAACGTATTCCAAAAACCACTCACACGCACATGCCTACACTACTTTCAGACCCTCCCCACGTCCTTTGTAACATGAGTTGAATGACTCACAACATGTCAACAGTGATCTTAGAGATCCGGTACTTTCGTAATTTAAACTCTAAATGCTATTCGTCTCGCCACTTAAAGGCTAAGTTCGCACACTAACCCATCTACGCTGCCCATCAGTTCTCTGGAAGCTCTATCGCAACCTTTTAGCGCATGTAATGGCAGCGTGATACCCCTGATGAAAGGCAGGATGAACTACATGCCAAACTCGTTTTTTAAAGTCTTTGGAGCTTTTGAAGTCGCGTCCCGTGGAGTCAGAACACTCAATCGTGTGGGCGGGGGTGACTCCACATCCCCCTGATGGACGACCTTCATGACCTCGATGATCGCCAGGGCCGGACAAATTCCCCACAAAGAGGATCCGCGTGGAGAAAGAGTCGCCGACTGGTGTTAAATCTCTGGTGCCATTAGGACGCCAGACAAAGCGTGAAGGACACGCAGCTCTTCCAGCCACGGATGAAGTGGTAGGAAGACAAATAAGAAGACTTAGGGCAGCGAAGAACGTCCGGGACATTGAGACACGTTCAACACTTTGCGAGTAGGTCACTGTGGGGTCGTGTCGGCAAGAAGATTTCTTCTCTCCTCATTCCAAACTTTGATCTGCTGCTGCATCTTTGAACTACTTCGAGTAGAACTTTCGACCAATGACGGATTCCATAGTGGGTGTAACTGACTCATCCGGCAGATCCAATCATTTTGTCAATCTGAACAACCCACATTGAACCGGGACGGGGGCAGGTATCCACTTCCGCTATCCGGGCACGTTTGACCCACACCTGGCGTCACAGGTCAACGACACCAGTGTGCATTAGGAGTGGATGAAGTAGCAATAAGACACCTAAGAAGACTTAGAGCAGTAAAGACCATTTTGGACATTCCGACACCTTCAACCCTCTGTAAGAAGGTCACTTTTTGAGCGTGTGGGCGAAGAGATTTTTTCACCTAGTTCTCTTGAGCAGCTGCGACATTTTTGCCTTTGAGAATTTACAGAACTTTGTGCCAATCATGGATACCATAGTGTGTGTGTTACTGACCCACAGGTCAAGTCTCTTCTCTTAAGTGTGTCAATCTGAACAACACTCAATAGACCTCCTTGAACCGGGACGGCGGAGGGCATAGGCTTCTGGGCATCTTTGATCCCACCTGTAACGTCACACGTCAAGAAGATCAGTGCGCATCACGAAATGGGTCAAATTCTTGATGCCGAAACTTCGGCGAGCCAACTTTCTTTGAAAAAGGGATAAAAACTTTGAGTAACTTACTGTGCTGTTTATCCTCTTACTTTAAAGGCAGTAAGACATATGACTAATGATGAGAATCTTTATTTTCAAGAGGTACGCGCATGCATGTACAGCAGTGTATTTTTGTACATTAGTAGGATGTACAAGACTTAAGCTCTTTGCAAAGTGTCTGAAAGTCTTAACGGCAATCATACTCTTTGCTGTCAAAGACGTCATCAACCTAATACACCCATATGAGATCTTATCATAAATAGAACGGTGTTAGGGTTGCGGATCACCGACATGTAAGAGAGTAATCTGTTCCATTCGTTAGTGGATATCACCCAACAAAGAGGGATCAAACTATGAGTTCACCCATTAGAAAAGAGCTGCGAAAAGCTGATTTTATCAAAAGTTTGAAAGAGTTTCATGACTGAGGTAAAGGACCTTTTGACTTGATTGTGCTTGCTTGTTCGTTTGTATGTTTCTACATCCACAGACTGTTGAGTTATGTTCAACCAAAACGTACGTTATCAAAGCTGATAAGTTACCATTGATAGTAAACCATCCACGTCACAACAATAAACTGCGTCGTACAGAGATGATGATATTAACTGACAGTCTGAAAACTTAAACTTTATAACGGTCTGCACATAAGGCTGCTGCTTACAGACGTCAGAAAAAAAATACCACACTTATTAAACACCTCTATATCGAATTGATGTCTCTGTCTGTAATCCATATGCATGCAGTGAGGGACTGAAACGGAAATCAGTGACATCAATGCATTTGTACCAAATCACTGATGCATCGCAATTTACTTTCAGCATACGATTCATTGGGTGAATCTTCAAGTTCTTGATGTGCTGGACCGTAAATTTATGACCAAAGAAAGTTTTGAGCAGAGGGAACTATAAAGGGATAATATACGTTGATGTTTTCAAGACGCATGAGATCTTGGCATCAGAAGACGCGACCCCACGGCGAGTCATCTTTTGGAGGAGGAAAATTATGGTTAGAATCTGTCGGGACGAATGTGCGGCTAAGTATGAAAAGAATGTGTAGCAAAGGCGCGTATAATTCTCTCCCGTTAGGAACCCGCTGGGGTGAATCCAAACAGGGCAAATCGAATTTTCCGTGAAAGCGCCGTCGCGCAGCTAGTTTCACTTTACATTATGAAATATTTATCACCTCATTCCAGTGATTTTACCCACCGAGTATGATCATGAATTATTCTCACAACTGTACAAAGGCTAGAAATCCCGCACATAATTTTCATTCTCCGAATCCTATCAACAGTGCAGTCACAATGATCTCAGTAATCCTACTGGCGGAAATGTTCCACACAAATGCAATGAAGTGATCATTTCAGAATGGAAAAGAGCTTTACAAAATACAAGGCCTCATTTAAACCGCATGTAGAGTCGAGAGTGTACGATCTATGGTGTAATGCTATTATGAATTTGAAAGTTTAACTCTAACGCGTTATTGAAGGACAAAATCACCGCCTCAATCCCTAAGTTTGGACGTTGAACCTCCCTTCTTATCTTTGTCGAACTTTGTCTGCTTGAGAGTTAGTTCCAGCCTTATGATTAATGTATTACAGTTGGGGTGTGAGGCGAAGGTCACGAAACTCCGCGGAGAGTCTGTGAACATCTGTGGAGAGGCAATGTGATTTGCTCCGGGGAGATAACCATCCTTGATCCTGTATTACCTTCATCCGAATTGTGGGCACTGATAACATGCTGTGGCCAGCGTAGGAGACTTCTTAATAGTCTTTGCGCGTCTTCAAAAGCTGAGCTTTATGTATAAGAGCTTGTCTGGCATTTTCTCGAGTGCTTAGCCAGACAGACGATACGCCCAAATTATGACCATTAGCCCTTTTGCTTCTGTCCGGATGATTGCTTTGACAACATCAGTTAGAAAGTCTGGATCAAAGTTGAACTGTAATTTCCAACACAAAAATTGGA
Organism: Branchiostoma floridae; assembly: GCF_000003815.2. Lineage (NCBI taxonomy): Eukaryota > Metazoa > Chordata > Leptocardii > Amphioxiformes > Branchiostomatidae > Branchiostoma > Branchiostoma floridae. Next base: position 12,549,951 of record NC_049993.1, read on the forward strand.
CTTAACCAAATTTTCGACTCTCCAACTACACTCTTTGTCAAGGAAAGACTTCTACCTACAAGGATGAACTTATGTTAAAAAAGTTAGTCCTGGCGGTATTCTTTGTCCGCATTTGATCCTTCTTAGGGTAACAAATGTCATCATCCGTTTTACAAATGATAATTTTGATAATTGCTCTTGCCTTACAAAATAAGCAAGGAAGATTTTCCTGGTAATGATGTTGTTGCATTTGAGCTTTTTTTGTGTAACAGGTTATGGGTTACCTTTGTCTTTCCTTAGTTCATGCAAAATATAATTGTGAAGTTATTAGTACTAATAACATTAGCAATGTAGAAGAAATCCATGTCTTTTTTAATTGATAATTCTTAAGAAAATTCTCTTGCCTTGTACATTCCAAAGTACATCACAATTTTCAAAATTCTTTTACGCTGAATTGAAGAAAATACAAAAGACATTCTTACAGTCTGGACGAAGGACACCAAAAAGCAGTTACTCAAGCAAACTGCATATGCTTTTTGGTGTATCTTATTACCTGGACGTCTACCCTTCATTCAACGACGTAGAATATTAAGGAAACATTGTAAGAACGGACTTTTTCTCTTCGTCGAGTTTCTGCACTCTATGCACGCCTGGTGCGTTAGTCTGATTATCAGTGAGGTAGAATAATGGAGGCGCGATGCCAGGCGAACACACCGCACATGCATGTCCCAGAATAGAGGACACATCTAGATATATAGATGGATCGACTGTGCTTCTCACTTCAGGTGAGAGATTACATGGTGCATACATGTATAATGGTCAGCTGATATAACCAGCCTTCGGCGTCACATACCGGCTTTACACCCTCACACCTAACGCACATGTACATACTGACCACTCATCACTTAGGGACCAGGCCACATTTGTCGTACGACCGCAAACTGAAGTACGTTCGTCGTATTTTTGGATTATGCATGGTCGTACGTGTGTTGTACCAGCCACGAAACTTGCTGTCTTAATTCCTTGTTGGCGGTTCGTTCTATCCAAGTCTGCCTGAAAATTCTTCGAGATAAAAATCGTATGACGGCCTGAAGGACGAATGTGCATTTATATAGCAGACTTCTTCCCCGTGGGAGGGAAGGGGGGGGGGGGGTTGTCTTATTATGTATTATTTTTGTACTGCATATCTTCGGTGCTCTCGAAGCAGAGGTTAGGCTCCGGCTGTCTCTTTTCGTAGGCGTTTTTATCGGGCTTTATATAGGTCATTAAAAGCGGTACAAAATATAAAGCCCGATAAAAACGTTTGAAATGCAGCCGGAGCCTAACCTCTGCTTGGAGATTATATCTAAGGTGTTGTCGGGTCTCTGACAGTATATGTTAGTATGGAACAGCTAGTTTTAATCCCCGTTTGCGTTCAAGTCACCGACTGGGAGCAGGCCTTAGGCTGGACGGCTGCGAGATATCAGGTAGCAACCAGAAAGCTGTTATGCAGTCAAGAAAACAAAACATGATGAGCCTCAACGACGACGTCTGGTTTCGAGGCTATTATTATACCAAAGGAACATCCACCTGTTGTGTAGCCTTTTTAGCTGGCTTTTCTGGGGCATATAAGATGTTTCATTATTGCACTCTATGTGTTGTGACAGAGCCTTGTAATTTGGCCTCTGTTTGTGTTGAACTCCTGCTATAAAATTCCAAAGAGTTGTTATTACGACGTCGCACGCGCCATTCTGGGAGGCAAAGATCCGTAATGTTTTCCCTGGTTCCAGTCGGGAAGTGGATACAAATCACGGTGATGAGTTCATCCTCACAGCTGTAAATCCAAGGTTTTATGACGTTCTGCGCAACCAGGATTGATATTACCCAGGAAATACATTCACGGCAGAACGTCGCCCTAGAGGGGAGTTAAGGAAAAAGCAATCAAGGACGTGGGGAGTGAGTTTGGGGGGTTGTCTTTGAGTCGAGATTTACAAGGCGCGTCAACTCACCGGTGTATATACTGTTAAACTTGCTGCTGAATGCCCATAGTACTGACAGCATTGCGAGCAGTCTACGTAAAGGTGGTATCTCAATGCGCTTGGGGCACCGGTGCGGCACTGCGGGGTTCGTTCACTGAGGCACTGTTGTTTTATGTTTTTTGATAATTTAGATATTGTGTAATACGTAAAAGTATGACTTGGAAGACAACAAAATATAAAAAAAACGTATTAATAACATTCGTTATTCATGTCTGAAATTCGTTGAGTAATCTTTCGAACCCCGCAGGTGCCCCAAAAAATAAGTGCAGTGAGATACCACCTTTAAGCTTGCTGCTGAATGCCCATAGTAGTACTGACAACAGTACGGGCAGCCCAGCCTTAGCTGTGGTGAGGGGAAAGTAGCTATATAGCTTATAGCTTAGGGAAGCAATAAAGCGTTGAGCCGCGAGAGTGGCGATACAGCGAAAGTCGCATCACCTAGGAAAAAGTTGCCGAAGAGGCATTTAATTTAGGACTACCCCATCCGGAGGTTTATATCTTGTTGCATTGCTAGGCATAGTAGGGAAAGTACAATGAGAGCAATGTATCATATGTATCAAGTCGCTAGGGGGCCTAAAATGCAATCATATCAAGACCTACCCGTATACGAAATACATCCAGCCCTTCCAGAGTTATGCTGTCCATCTACAGACAGACAAACATACTCAAACAGCACACACATACACTGGTTTGCAACGTCTGGAAGAGTCAGAAATCGACTCCATGTGTAGTCTTGTTGTAAAAAAATTGTTTACGTCGTTGGGTTATATTATGTTCACCACTATACAACGGCCTAATGGACCTTGACTTGTATTCGTTTTGAAGATATATGTATGCTATATGCAAGATGACCTCTTCTTTTAACAAAATGACAACGAGTATAGAAAGAAAAGAGTTGAACGATACGCTCAGTACGTAGACGGCATGGATAACCAATTCCTAAGACAGAAAACAAATGTCCCAGAATTGAGGACAAGCAGATTCATCGTACTTCTTGACTTGCTGCATATGAGCAGGGATGGTGCGATGCGTGAGCTCCATGGCGAGCGAGTACAAACAAATCAAGCTTGGCCTTGGGAATATAAAATATATACAAACCCCTGGACACCTAAAAAGGGCACATACAGCGCTGTGCAACAGCCGGAAGGACTTTGGGGAAAAGATTCTTCCAGCTTATGAATACTTCTTTTATCAGATTCAGCGGAGGTGCGGGAAAAGGGCTTTAGGCAAGGGACCTTTCGTAAATATTTATAACGATCAGAGGATTCAAGTTCACCCTGGTCGTTGGAAGGGACTCAGAGTAGATATAAATCTTGGGAAGGAGTGCTCGTCAGGTTCCAGAGTTCGTGCATTAGTCATGGAGAGGTCAAAACACGAGCAGACGTTTGGGGGAAGATGGGAGCTGAACAAGGATGCTGTAGTACTCAGGGGACGGAGATGTTTTTAATACATAGGCGAAGGGACAACTTGAATAGTTGAATCTTCGCGAAAACTTTAGCGTTCCTTAGAGAAGAGACGTCAGAAAGATTGATCAAACGGGAGAGATACAGTGGTGTCAGAGCGGCGTTCCCTTCCCCTAAAACATTCTTTCTAGCTCGTCTTACGATTTTGATTTCCTAGGATTGCCAAGCAGGCTGTGGCAGAACCAAACACTGACAAAGATCTAAGACAGCCATTTCAGTAAGAAGATTGAATAGAATCTTGTGTACGTGCACAACTAACCCAAGAATGCCCACATAATTAGTTTGCAATCGAAGGACGATCGTAGGACGAATGTAACCAGGCACTACCATATAGTTCGAAGGAGGGAGGAAGAAATCGTGGGATATCTGTTTTTTATAGAATAGGAGAAAATATGTCTACACCGTTTTCACATTTGGAGCCAAATTCGGAACTCTTATTTCCGACATTGAATTCATCCACATATCCCTCTGTCCAACATCAGTCTTCGTCAAGGAATGAGCAATCCATCACTTACGTCACGCCGTCGAGCTAAACATGGGTACGGTTTTGACAAAAAGAATCATTTCCGAACACTTTCATACGTGTTAAAGTTAACTATAGAGCACAAGACTTACCAATCAAGTCAAGTTCAACGGCATGCTTTCCCCATGGCCACGTTCAATGCTGTTGCTGCCAGTAGCGATGTCAGTAACCAAGAACACAGCCACTCTGTAGAAATGATTTCAGCTCCCTCCTTTCAGCCGGCTAAAAGATAAGTGTGCCGCTCACAAGGGAGAACGTTGCTGCGAGCTAAAGAACAACAGCTCTACCCGGCCCACCTCCCAAATGCGACTGTAATTCTTTTGTATAATGCGAGGATTATGATTGACGCACGCCGTACACACCGTGGGTTGGAATTAATCCTGCATTAGATCTCCGAAGCATTATATCCACATCGTATGGACAATCTGATTTGTGGCATAGGAAACACCAGTTAATTGAGATCTATATCATTGCCCGAGTCCATTTGCATATTCGCACTGACAAATAGGGCACACACAGTTAGGAACGGATTAAATGTGAAATTAGATCAATCAAGTGGAAATACAATGTCATTGCGTAAGTTATGGACACCACAGCTGGGCTTTACTGGCTAAAGGCTCAAAGATTAATAATAGTCCAGGGTTCTAAGTGCGATGCGTTATAGAAGCATGAAAGCAAGGAGCTCTGTCATATACGTACAATGTGCGCTGTACGATTGTCGTACGCAAGGCTTTCCTGGAATGATAATGTTCGTGTCTTGCAATTCTGCTCTCTTGTCACAGAAAGGGTTTTCTTAAGAATTTGTTGGTTCTGTCTGCTTGAAAATTGCACGACATCAAAAACACACATTGACGTACTATACATGTGATGCGCATGGACTTTGGCTAATGTTGAGACTTATTCCAGAAAGATGCAATGCGCCATACCTGGTGTAGATGGCGCTTTGAGTGTTGATAAAACGTAAGAGAAACATCCATTTCATATAACATTATCAAGAAAATGTTGTGATGTATGATGTTTGAGCGAACTTATTATTTTTCAATCGGATATCATAAATTCAATGCTTTCGTTAACAGACAAAGCAAACAAACACGAGTTGCAGAGTCAAAAATCAAACAAATACGAACCGTGTTCGAAAAACAGGCCAGTACCAACAAAATCCACCAGAGGAGCCTCAGTTTAATCATTTCTTTTCGAGCATACCATATTCCATGATAAACCATCAATGGCTTCTTGAATCAATTTCATCCTGTTCAATCTCAAACAAACCGTGACATCGACGTTACCGAATACTTAATCTTTCTATATCATCGTAGCGCAGGTAACAACGTTCTACGTTCACAGTATTGATTCCTATAATTAATCCGATTGGACCTTCACCTACCTAGTAGTGTGTCCATTGTGGAAACCACCGATCTTTCAGAAGAAAGTTGGCTGCACCCACAGAGGGATTGGGTAAGACTTATTAAGATACAACCCTCGTAGCCATGGACGTGACTTTACTGTTGATGCACCGCTAATACGGATTAGAGCGCCACCAGAGATTGGTGGCAGTAATTGGTTGGTAGATTCCAGTCTGGCTCTTAAAGTGCCTTTTGTGATTAACACGGCATCTTAGACTTTGATCTTAGCTGTCGTTCCTGACTTTCTGAGACAGGAAACTGAAAAGCTTGCCAACTTTTTAGGAATCTACAAGTAGATGTGTTCGTCTCTGTTATACGCGCGTTTTTGCAGTATTTTGTACGCCTTTTCAGTAGTGCACCGTTAATATACAAAGTCTTTGCCTTCCCCTACTGCTGTATCGTTAGCTACGTTCAATCAGTTGGTTAAATGTCTGATTATCTAAAAAAAGGAACGAAACTCAAGTAAAACACTGATGCTTGAAACTGAGAAGTCACATACATTAGTCCAGATGGTATAGGTATGAGTACTGTATAGGTATTCTCCAAGCAGAGGTTGGGTTTGGGGGATAGTACTGTCCGGTATTTTTACCTGCTTTAAAAATACCGGACACTTTTATCCCCCAAACCTAACCTCTGCTTGTAAAAAATCCCATCCACTACTATCCCCGCGACCCAACATCTGCTTGTAAAAATCTAAGCCACTACTATCCCCGCGAGTATAGGGTCTTGCAACATTTGTCGTACGGTCGTCGCACGATCGCAAACTGCGGTCTTCCTTGGGCCACAGGACAGTCTTCCATGCCTTGCCGGTGGTTGTTTCTGGTACAGCCTACTTCAAATTCCTGCGACATCAAATGTTACAATGACTGTAGCCGCGCTGTTAGCAGTGAACAATTTCTGTCGGGCATATCGTATGGCATGTACTTGTCGCTGAAAAGTGGCATTTTATTATTGCCTCACTCGTCCGCTTGATCAGTGTTACCGTTAACTCATGATCAGAACATTTCGATCACACATATCACGCACGCCACCTAGCGGCTGCACATTAGTCTGATAATTGTGGCGAATACGTGGAACGTGGAACTCATATGGCAAAAGTGCGAATGTGATTCATTAAATAGAATCTAACAGAATCTAAGATCATGATCATAAAGCTAAAAATCTCCAAACGTTTCATAACAATACAATACTATACAATATGATAATACAGACATATACTTACATAAACGACGCTAAACCCAGTTAACGTTACACATAATTTCTAAATATTGACACAATTTCTTCAGGAAGAAAGCGAAGGGCAAGGAAAGAGTTGTGCGGTTACGGTTTCTTGAAATTATTGCCTTTTGCATCAAAACCATGCCAGGCGTCCAAGTATCGCTTGCTCACTGAGCCGGAATATTAATATTGCTAGCAACGTTATGATGAATGCGAACAGATTGCACCATAAATATGTCTTCTTTATCCAACGAACAACGACATATTGATGTTGTTTTCCATGCAGTTCAGCACCCTATATGTTACAATTTACGCATAGGTCAATGGAAGGTAAGTCAGTGAGTGATTAGAGTTCTATAGTTTTGAAAGAGATGGATGTCGGCTTCAAAGATGACTAATGAAGGAAGCGAGACCGAGACATTTATATCTGTCTTCTTGAGAGAAACGCCACATGTTTTCAGTAAATCACTTTGTAGCTGTGACTTTAGCAGTAAATAACATCTGCCAAACAGAAAGTTTACCACAACCATGGTCGTATAAAACGTTATAAAAAAGGACAAAATTTATTCCAACACAACCGTCCAGACTTGTGATGTCAGCAACGAGTCAAAGGTTGTTGGAAGTCGGTACCGGCGTCCGTCTTTGCTAAGCTAGGGAAGTTCTTAAAAATGGCATGTACGACTCACGTTTTACATTTGGCATATCTAAACTGGTATCATCTTGGTTTCAAATTCCTCTTTGACACAAATCATTGAAATTCTTTTCAACCTCATTATAGGTCAAAAGTGCTAATTAAAATTGTTTCCCTTTCGCACTTAACTTTCACTTTCCTAACACTCTAAAATTATTGTATCAGTACCTCAAAACATAAGGAAATAAAGATAACACGCCTGCCAAGTTTTGCCAAGATATTGTCCTTGAAGGACCTTTCATGAGATGATATATTGTTACAGTTTACACCTATAACCTATAAGCCATACGCAACACCAGACTCAATTGGGTACACTGCTAAGTGCTAAGCCTACCGAAACATATAGTGCGCCAAAAAGTAGTTACTCGAGCAACTGGATATGGTTTTGGAAACGGTCAGACGTTTCGGATAGAATCCACTATCCTTCGTCAGTGACACTGAAGTGATCTGGAAAAGACTGAATTTTTTGTACCCTAACTATAAATGAAGACAATTTTAGATGTCCAATCGGAGACATTTTAAGACAAGTCAAGCTGAAGAAAATTTGGATTTCCAATAACAAACAAAGGAAGGACAAAGTCAAGCATATAGTGTTTTCGGCTACACGACCGACCATTGCAAATATTACCTACCCTGTTTTTTTAGCACTGCTAGCGAGGGACACAAACTTTCGATCTGGGAGATTAAAACGTTTCCAACACATCTTCTTCCTTTCTGTTTAACAGAAAAGTAAACGAATCTAAACAGACCCACTAAACCTAGGTCCCTCTTATCTTCACCCCTCCATAATAGCTCAATCAAAATATAATGTTGAACATACAGATGTCGTGACGCATTTCAACTTTGCATTATCAAACTGCATAACATGTTGGGTCACCTTGGCCGAAATCTTAAAAAAAAAAGATAATTCCTAATTCCTACTCATTTTCTCAGGGTCGTAGTCGGAAAGACAACATTTTTGTTAGGCCTTGTTTCATATTAACCTCATTGATTTTGATTTTGCTACTTGTTGTGCTGTCTTCTACATGTTTATTTTTTGCACCTGGGTCAGTTCCCCAGCGATTGGCATCAACAGTGATTTGTACCCAGTCTATATTCATGTATTCTGTTTGACTGTTGAGTCACCCGAGGAGTTTGAAGATAAACTGTTTGAGATAAGGATTGGACGCAGAAAGTCTCGATCTGGTTTATTATTCCGTTTGTGGCTTCCTAAGGCGTGTAAAAAGGCTCTTAAATGTTATCGCCTTCTTGTGTATACGCGTTAAAAGTACCTTAAGGTGATGACTGATCGAGTAGATAAGACATGTTCTGCAATGTCAAGGCAATACAAGTTTCCTGACTCTTTTCTTAAAGTTGTCAAGTTTTCTTTAAATTGAGTTAACAATTCTATGATATCATCTAATGTCCTTTTGTTGTTTTGTTGTATTTGCATCTATCCTTTTGATCATTTGACCGTCAGAACGTACTAGTATGTAGCAACAATGTTAGAAGTGGGAACGCATAGCGCAGTGGGTCCGTGTAGCGCAGTGGGCCCGTGTTTGCCTCGAGACCGAGAGGTCGCGGGTTCAAATCCGGCTGCCGTGTTGCTGATCTTGTGCCCTTGGGAAAGACACTTTACAAGACTTTCCTCACTTTACTCAGGTGAAAATGAGTGAGGTCCCTCGGATAGGGCGTTAAATTGAGGCCCCGTGTCTGGGGAGAATCATACACCGGCACCGACCGATGGTGCGATGTGTGTGGATCAAACCATTCCGGCCAAAATGGGGTAGGGAATCTCCCAAGCAGCCTCGTAACCCCTGCTTCGTCTATTGAGTCAGTGAAGTCAAGCTTGCCTAAGCTTGATGTTTTTGACCTAGGGAGAAGAGATGCTGCTACAGTTATCTTCATCTTCATGGTGGTAACCTACGAACCTGATTTTTTTTTAAAAGGCAACTTGTACAATGTAATGCAATCGGAGAATATTGGATAACACCTTGGTGTCAGAAACCTTACATATCGACAGTGAAATCTATTTTATCCAAAAGTTGCCACGTGTACCTTACTGAGTAACTCTCCACATATTTGTAGGGATAAAAGCAAGAGATGGAAAGGGCAGTTTTGTAAAGCTGAAGTTTCAATCTGCTTCAACAGATTCTGGAACATACATAATGTCACATTCCACAGTTCATAACTTCTGGTATAGTTGACCTGACGATTACTGAAGTATCTTGCTACAAAGGTGCTGAGGGTACAGGTCGCATATTGCAGCATCAGCCAGTAAATGTAGGTGTGTATGTGTGTGTCGAATGCTGCTCTGTGTGAAGCATGTCTGAAACTGGCAGCAATGCTTGAAGCTGCAGATCTCCAGCTGAGATCAAAGGCCAGACTCTGCTATTACACACTCTACTTAGCAGAGTCGGGGAATCTTTGATAGAACAGCGGAACGGTGACCCCTATACGCCTGCCTCGGAGCGGAGTACGCCTGCAAAATAGTCAATCCTGACAGCTAGGGTGGAAGGGTTACAGGATGAAGACGGATAACACCTATTACAATCATTATTGAGGTTATTGAGGTCCTCATTATTAATCACGTATCGTTGAAAATTTCTACTGATGGCTACTGTTAGAAGCCGATACCGACCCCCGTCTCTTGCCAAATAACTTTGGTTATTTCATTTCATTCTGCTTTTTAAAACGATGATTACTGAAGACTTCAACGAAAGATTAGCATTGGATGTCAAAAGAGCTGAATACTGTCTACGACGTATCATCAAGGCACCTTGAGTGACTTGCTAATGAAAAGCAAGCTTTCATTTGCTAATGAAAAGCAAACTCTCTGAGTTCAATGTGGTGATCTTGCTGAATGTATTTACTATATTTCCTCATTCGTGTTTGGAATGAATGCGACCTTTGAGCTTACAATTTCTAGTACAAAGAGCACAGTGCTTGTGTTTAAGAAATCATGTAAAGGTCGATTGAAAGGTTCCCATCATGAAAACGGAGGTTGGCGTAGAGTTAATTCATTCTACACGGCTGATTTGATACTGAAACGGGTACTGACTGCATACGTAGGTCTTACTGTAATCCTGTTATAGCAACATACCTTGAGGATGATGCATTTGTACAGGAAAATCCACACAGGGAACTGAAGCTTAGGTAATGTTCGATTAGCTTAATGTATTTGCATATATTTCTTTATGTCAGAAGCTTTTGAGTGTCTGAAAATTGCACATGAATACAGTTACAATTGAGCGCAACGTCAAATTAGGTCACAGTGTCTGTCTGATACCGGGCCCCTAGTTTAGTTTAACTCCGAATTTTAAACATCCGGAGGCCCAACCGTGCCCCAAAATAGCCCAGTATCTGCAGGCTGTCCCAAGATACCACGTGGGGGGCACGTCCGAAAGTAACAAATAAACAGCCTGTAAACTATCCGGCGGGGCCCCTTTTCCAGTTGTAAGCGTATGTCTCTATACTATGTAGTACAGTATGTCCCTCAAGAAGAAATATATAACGTGGTCGAAACGTTTTGTACGAACGTTTTATTCTTTAGAATAGATTTCCCTTCTCGGCAAAGTTACATTGACTTTAAGGAAGTTTCCGTCGTTCGTTGGACTGGCTTGATCGATCAGTTCTAGGGCGGAATTGTACAGTATGTGCCCGGGGCAATGTCGGCTCAGGGGTCACCGCATCTTAATCCGTCAAATATTCTTAGCCGGGGTTAACAGCGAGGTCGAAGTCGTAGTGGCTTGGGGCTAGGCTTAAGTGAAGTTCAATTCTTGAGGAAGCCGTGTTTAAGTAGTATCGGTTTTCGGTACAGGTCTGTTCAGAGTAGCTCTAGCATTGATGTGCTTTGAAAGAAACTCAATGTAGTATCAGATAGTCAATGTTTTGGTTATTTCTTTACATAAAAAGGAGAATCTGTATGACATCACATTGCCTAGCATCGCACACAGAGTACAAATGAGAAGTCGCTGTAAGAACGTGTTCGAAACCTGTGATTTTTGTCTTAAGTGCTGGACTTAATCTCCAAACAGATCCTACGATAGCATAAGATAGTATCAAAAGCTTTCAGAGGAGTGAAGCCGGCCTAGGGGTGTGTTTGGCTACCCCTGGCAGCTTTTGATACTAGCTTATGCTACCGTAGGATCTGCTTGGAGATTATATTGGACTATTTCAACTCATATGCAATGTACTGATAGTCTTTGGGTCGTATGTAAACTCTTGAAATGTGATAGAATAATAATTTTGACACTGATTGAGAAACTCTAGATATTTCATGGGGACTTGAGACCTCCGTACTTTTGTGTGTTTTCCGGGTCATTTTTGTCACACTTCGTTTCAAACTTAGTAGTACATTACAGTTATAGGACTTCACAGTGCGGTTAACATATAACCCTGCAAGGGAACTTCAAACATATAGATACACAGTCTGTTTGACACATCCATATCTACGCCAGACCCTTTCTGAGTGCGGAGACTATGATAGGCATTGGCGGTGAACTTGGAACGTCCCTAGTGGCTAACTCCTGTAGCAAGTTCTCCATCCTATTGGTCAGTTTTCAACGCCATCATCATCAAAGAAGTTTGTAGGAGACTATAGGGCATTCGGAGAACAGCTTTCCTCTGACCAAGCAGTTTGTAATGCATGAGGTAGTCCTTTGATCGCTGACCAAACCGAGTCGAGATAAAAGAGTTGGCGTCGTGCCAAATTGCTGTAAGGTTGTGTCATGACTATTCCAGTAATGTGTCTTCTAGTACTGTGCTTTGAGAGGTCCTTTGACATATCCCCCACAAAGAAAAAGTGGGAAAAGAACGAAAAATGAATGTTCAAACAGAATTGTGTGTACCCCCGGGTATTAGAGTTCAACTATGAGGACTAATTGCAATGAAGCTACCTACGTTTCTGAAGTCTTACGTCACTGGTGGATGAAGATAAACTATTTTCCTGTCCGTTTGTTCTGTACAAGCGAGATAAGAGTGGCGTAGGCGTCCCGACATGTGGCGGTGTGCATAAAGATTTGTACAGCCTTCACCTTACTCAGAAAAGTAGTAAAACAGTAAACTTTTAGCACTTCAATATATTGAACTTATCCTTTATTTGTGAAAGGACCACAAAAACGTCCTTTGTTGTTTCCCGAAATAATATCCAGTTTTATTAGATTTATTGTATGTGTGGCTATATTGGTAACGTTAACTTAACTTTGACGACTCTTTGTTGGACCACAAAAAGCGTTATTGAACATAAGACTTAAGACCATGCTAACGCAAAGTCTTATCATTCCGCTGGTACCTTTAAGACCACCACGTAAAAAAGGTGAATTTTTAGGAGATTTCCTAATGCAGTACCAGTAATCCCCGAGGTATGCGCACTTCAGATATCCTGGTGTTCAAAACATTATTGAGGGTGACTCGATAACACGGTTTATACTTAACGTGGCGATCTTAGGTACCTATCGGAAATATGAGAGTTGTCGTTACCCTTGATTGGATAAACAGACAACATATGTGCACAATATTACGAATTAAGTGGCAGGTAGGTTTATTGCCATCTAATATGACAGAATCGTAATCTACTTTGATCAGAATAGATTGGAAATGCTGCCACCATATCGTATTTTACACATCAAAATTACCGAAGCACAAATTCGCTGCAGAGATTACAAACGAAGGGGTTTAGTGCATGATACAGTGTTATTGGAAACAGTCAACGTCCAAGGCCAAGGATAGGGGTGAACGCCCTCTAGTAAGACAACGTTTAAAGACGTCATGTATCATGGCGGTCAGCTGTCTCGGTACACTAGTCGGTAAAAGCTGTAATCTTGGCAGGTAATATTACCTCCATATATCACAAACAACGAGGATCTCCAAGTGCCTCATAAATGTCGGCTCTTATTTGAAGTGTTGGTTAGTTAAAGCTTTGTTTATCCATAACGTCGGCTCTGTTTTATTCAGTTTCTCTCAGCCGCAAGCCAAATAATAGACAGAGTCTTTTCCTATCTATTTCAATCTCATGGACGTTTCCTATTGGATTTTGTATTTCAAAAACCACTTAAACACCGTTACTGTCCACCCCGTCATAACATGTATCATCTTTCAACAAATTCAGCAAAATGTCCAATGTACACGTGAATTTATGGATTTGTTTTAAATTACTCATTTCTTACAAAGAACGCGCCAAATAAATTTAGGGCCTACGGTTTGGTCAAAACCAACACAAAGAAGCCAGCGACAATAAAATGAGGCCCGTAAGTACGGTGATATTGCCCGGCTATATTTTCTTGCCAATTTGGGTCGTAAAATCCATGCTGTGCACCCTTGTTAGTACGTTGTATACCCTGGGTGAGGACATTTTTCTTACAGAACTAGGATTTGATCAACATTTTGTTTAAGCGTTTTACACATATCGGTAAAGTTAGATTCAAAATCGATGTTGTTTGAGTATAGCCTGGGTACCATCCTATTTCTACCGGGGCTCCTTACAATCACTTCCCTAAAGAGTAGCGAGTGTAAGGAGCCCCGGTAGAATACGGATGATACTCAGGCTAGTTTGAGTATGGGTTGTTCTATTTTCAATATCCAGGGAGGGAGAAAGAGTGGAATCAGGTAACTGTTGACTTATAATTAGATTATGCTTTGAAATGTTCCCCAAAAAATGACAGACAAATATCACTAAGAAATAAATCAGAAAACTTGATATAAGCGAACTGAAATGGTTTCATTGTGTCGCTTTTCGAGTCGATATTAGATCAGTAAGGGTACTTGAAAGTATAAGGCTATTAAAAGTGAAAATAAAATACTTCTAGAAGTTACATTCAATATTCTTGTAAAAACCCATTTCCAGTACAGACTTACGAGATACATGTGCGCGTTTGGTGTGCACGAATTGCCCTCTAGCGACTTTTTCATCAAACGCAGTAGTGGTAAAACTTGTTTCAGTGACACACTTATTTGTAACGACTTGTCTGCGCGCGACCTTTGACACTTGTCGAACCACTTCATTCAGAAGCCACTAATTGTATTCAAATTCCGACAACACTACTGTGCCGCGCTGACGCCTTCACGACTGTCTACTCATGATTTATTAACGTTACATGACGTTCTCTCAAAATGAAGTACTCCGGTGCATTCCTGGCAGTGGTGGGTGTCTGCACAGTTGTGATATGTGCAGTTTTACTCCTGGACAGAGAGACCAGGGAGCAAGGTGTAAACACTGTCTTCACGTCATGGCAGTCCAACACTGATGAACATGCCAGGTTTGTAAACAACCCTAAAAATCTCAGCAGGTTAAGTCTTAATATATAACGATATAACGTTTAGAATGTCACGATTTTGGACTTAATAATTTCATGGGGAAATCTTACGATTTCTATCGATTCATTGCATAGTTTTGACAGCTTTTTAAAAACTGATAACGGGTATGTTACGGGTCAGTGGCCCAAGCTGCTTCTGAAAGTACTAAATTTAGTACCCAGTACGTAGACAACAACCAAGATAGAGTGATAGCTTTTCGGTCTAATGATGTCACGTAGCTGCGCTTCCAACGTCTTTGTAACACCTATTCAGGATGCAATTTGAGTATCACAATGGTTACAGTGTGTCTGTAATACCAATCATTATTCCCGAACGTACTCATCTATTACAGACTTGTGGAGCATGAAGACGAGACTGGATCACAAGACCCACAACCGGACCGCTCCGGTGATGACAACGGGAAGAAAGTCGACACAGGCGTCTGGCCCTACTTTGGAGCTGACTTGCCACCTGACAGGGTAAATGTAACTTTTCACTCATAACTTTTAGTGCCTACCTCTCAAAAGTCCCGCACACAAAAACAGATTGGAAAATTCTTTTGTTTTTGTTTAATTGCAACCAAAAGACGGTCGACTCAAGGCGTGGCACACCAGTATTGTATTATTTCAGAGTACCACAATGTCATGTAAGGTTTTATAAACTCACATCGGGATGATCTCCTACTCGTACTGCTCCAGAAAAATCAGAGGACATGAGAAATCTAGATTTACATCTAATGCATGATGACGTCCCTAACGTTAACCGAATCCATTGTTCTAATTTCCAATTGTTAGTAAGGTCAAGTAAGAAAAATGGAAAAGTGCCATTCCCAACTGAAAGGACACTTTGTAAGTTTGCTATCAATACATGTACTATCATACCCCCGTGAATAGTTTCATCAGCTTGGTAAGTCATTTAATAAAGTTAGAGACTCTTACGTACTACTATTATATACAATAGTTGTTTCCAAATGGAACGTTGGACCAAGGAGCTTTGTTGGACTGAAACCCAGAGAATCGTTACAAAGGTTGACACTAACATGTTCCTAATTTTTTTCAGCCAAAGCTACAAACGTGTACTGAGCCGGTAAAACACCTTGTCTTCATCAAGACTCACAAGACAGGCTCCACCACAGTCTGTGTCATGCTGTACAGGTTCGGCGTCACCAACAACCTTAACATCGTGCTTCCCAGCATCCCCGTCAACGTAGGCTGGCCGTTTCCTCTTCGTACTGAAGACTACATCCCCCCGAAGGATGCCTCGAGGCACTTCGATCTGCTTGTCGATCACACAGTCTACCACAGGCGCATCATGGAAAACCTGATGCCGGCTGACTCAGCTTACATCGCGATGCTCCGACACCCCTTACATCACATCAAGTCCGTCTTCAACTTTTATAACATCCCGAAGCAACTCAACATGAAAGCCTTTAAAAACCCTCTGGAAGAATTTCTCAAAAACCCCATCAAATACCAGAAGCCTAGACAGAAAGACTATAAGCATAAACCTTTCTCGTTTACGCGTAACTTCATGGCATTTGATTTAGGGTTTCCGCCTGGGTTGGCCGAAGACATGAACGCAGCACAAGCCTATGTAGAACGGTTGGATAGGGAATTCGACTTGGTCATCATACTGGAGTACCTCGACGAGTCGCTAGTCCTCCTGAAACGCACCCTGTGTTGGACCATCAAAGACATTTTGTACAACGTCTTCAACGAAGCTCCCATGTACAGATACGAAATGGATCTGACACCAGAGATGGACTCGAACTACAGAAAATGGAGTAAGGTAGACTACCTACTGTACGAGCATTTTAACACTTCTCTTCGAAATCGTATATCGGAACTAGGGGGCGATTTTCCTCAAGAAGTAGCACATTTTGTTACAGTTAAGAATCGGGTGAAGACTTTTTGTGAGGGCAATGATGAACAGATGGTCATCCCAGCATCGAAGTGGGACAAGGAGTTTTCTGTAAACCGGAAGTTTTGTTTCATGCTGAAGTCAACCAGAATGTCATACTATAAATACTTAGTGAAAGGTCAAGTCAGCAAAGAACTCTTATCAAAGGCATCTGGCAGAGGAGAAAATAAGAAGACACAAAGAAAAAAGAAAGACGCACAACTTATGTCTAATCGAGCAACAAAACAAGGTTAAACAGATAAAGATCATGAAAGAATGTATATAGAAAATATTTTCATAATGGTTGCAATCTTCTCTTTGTGTCAGAGTTTCTTAAATATTGGAGATGTATTCTTGAAAGCCGAGAATTCTGACCATGATATAGACGTAACGTAGAGTTGAAAAAAAGATCAATAATGCTGAACATGCGTTTTATCTTAAGTCTGTCACAGTTTTTACATTTAAGCCACTGAAGATTTTATGGGTGGCATTGATTTTCGCCTGATTTCGGGGAAAATGGTCAACGTGACGAGGAAATACCCAAAATTTGAAAACGTGTGTCAAAATTTGAAGAAGTGACACAATTGAGATACAATGCAGAAGTTTATTTGCAAGTTCGTGCCCGAGGGCTAATTGCAAGTACATGGTATAAATATAGTGACAATGGACAATCATGAAAAACATTCTACTCTAATACTAGTGTTGGCTATTTCTAAACAGGTTGGGTTTGACTTCATATAGCATGGGTACCATACGGGTAGCAGTTCGGTCCTATGTTCGCATTTGCTACCCAACATTGCAACAATGCCAAAAGCATAGATTTATTGTCTGAATATGTTTATTGATATAAAAGATTCAGTTTTGTTCTGTTAATGATCTGATAATGTCTTATCGTTGCGCAGATTGTACAATGCATCTGGCTATTCTGAGCCTCAGTTAATGTCTTAAAATCTGTTACATTTCTATTATCATTGCCTTCGCCAAGAAGGCTAATGCAAACGGTTGAGTCAGGGCTTGTTGAGTCTGTATGTACACATGTCAACAGCATATGATTCGAGAAGTTGTGAATGGATCTTGGTGATACTTTGTAAGTGTGTAACAGTTGTGGAAAGGTAGTTCGAAAATGGTTTACCTGGCGTTTTCCTGCGTTTCTGCAGCGGGTTTTGCATTGTGTGTCTGCGAACAATATAACGTCAAAGACCCCCCTCTGTCTGAATAGGGTTAACTTTTTTATGCTAGTTCAACAGTTTAAAAAATGAAGAGACAATGAGCCATTGAAACTTTGGGGGTTGCATACAGTATTCAAAACAACAACATACTCGTATTACTAATCGTCAAGTGTACATGTCTACTACACTAACATGCCTACTATATTTACTCAAGTTACTTGAGTCAAGTATTATGTTTTTCCCTGGTAATCTATTGATTTATTGTAATAATTCATTAAAACAAGGATTTAATTCATTTCAGTAATTCAAGGATCTGAATATAGGCTGCCCACTGTCTGCAGAGTGATTTCGAAAATTGTTCGTTACTTTGTGTTTTTTTCATTGCCCTCGTTGTTATTTCACGACTAACGGTATTTTTTCATCATTGAGCTTTTTATTGCTTCCATCTTGCTGAATGTCGTCGCCATCGTGACCTTGTAAGGGCACCGCGGCCCAGGACTGCTCCTCCCCGCTCCCGAAGACCAGAAAGATCAGCCCGGTAGCGGCGAACACACAGGCCTTAATCAGGACAACACGGGACCACTCCTGAAGCGTCTGCAAAATTTAAAAAAAAAAAAAATGTACTAATTGTCACTTTCAGTTACAGTACTCATTGAAAAACATATCCCCAACTCTGATCTTTTATCTAATCTTATCTTAAGCTTATCTTACTTTTCCTTTTCTATGAAGTTTATATATATATATATATATATATATATATATATATATATATATATATATATATATATATATATATATATATATATATATATATATATTGTGTGTGTGTATGTGTGTGTGTGTGCGCGCGCGTGTGCGTGTGTGTATTTGTGTGAACAGTTTATTAACTAGAGAAGCCTTTGCATTTTGATGTTCCCGATGGTCAAGTTCGAAGATAATGGCACCTAGCAACTTTCTAAGAGGAAATGTGGAAATGTTTTTAAAAAAAGCATTCGTTAACGTTGCTATTGATAAGACTTTAATCAATACTTCGAACAGTTTGTGCTATTTGGATAGAGAAGATGATAAACAACTGAGGACCTTATCTATATACGTCTTTCTCTCTCTCTCCCTCTCTCTCACTCCCTGACTCTCTCTCCCTCTCTCTTTCCCTTTCTCTTTCTCTCCCTCTCTCTTTCTCTCCATCTCTCCCCCCCTCTCTCTCTCTCCATCTCCCTCTCTCTCCCTCTCTCTCTCTCTCTCTCTCTCTCTCTGTCTCCATCTATATACATACCTTATGCGGAGTGAGCGCAGTCGCTAACAATGGAAATGTCAGTCCCACAATACGGCACGTGACACGGCAGATCCCTTCTATCACGCTGACGTACCGGGGAACGATGTCGAAGAGGTTGCAATCAGCAACTGTGGACGGCAAACAAAAGTCAAAATATTTCGATCAAAAATGTATTGCTTCATACAACTCAATTTCTCCAAAATGTAGGTATCTTGATTTCAATAATGTCAGTCTTTAAAGTTTAAAGCTAAAAACGGTGCTCAGTGATGACTTGGTCGGGGGACTGCGTAGAAGGTATAGTAAATCAACGCCCGTTAGTGCTCTGTGTACCATACTCGTATCTACAAATGTTTATCCATCAATATAAATGTGAAAATAACACCTTTGCAAATAATGTTAATATACTTTTAGGCAGTGTTTATTTCTGTGTCGCCTGGTGAGTACGACAACTCTAAAATGTGCTGTCTTTATGCCGGTACGGGTCTAAATGATACAGGGAGTCAATGAGGCCCAGACAGAAAGGTAAACAAAACACCGCAAACTATACAGGCTTTTCATTGACGTCATACTAATTATAACTTGAATCACCCAACGACCATGTTGGCCGGTAATTGAATTAAGCAGTAGATTCTTCATGTGGTTAACTGACGTACGCTGTAATCCAACATAGCGCAGATGATGTCAAATGAAAAGATTGCATGCGATGGGGTACCGGTGTTAGCTGGCAATCATGATCAATGCATAAACCTCCTACATAGAACCTACCTGCTGCCCTAGCTGCAGAACAACCGAAGCCCACCGCGACGAAACAGGCTGCCACGACAGGGTTGGAGGTGAAGGCTGCCGTGAATAGGCACCCAGAAACGCACAGACAGGCTGTATGCAGTAGAGGAAGGGCATATTTCTTGTTGCTTGTAGTTGATTTTGTCTGAAACGTCTGAGCGTTTCCAAATTTTAAGTACATGTATTCTGATTGAGCAACTATCAATTAGCGAATGCCGGATACTTTTACAACATACGGCAATAACGGCAAACATAAAATGCAACTAGAATTATTTTTAAAAAAATGTTAAACGTACCGGTGACAGCCATTACCTTTCTCGCAACAGTCGTGGAGACGTACTTGCAGAGTAAGTTTCCAAGAAGAGCGAAAAGCGGCTCTATCGCTCCAAATATCAGTATGGGCACTCCAGCGAGAACTCCTGTCTATGATCATTAAAGCGTAATCAAATTAACTTAAGCAGCAAAACAAAATACTTGCCGTTTTTAAAAACAGTGCAACATATGTATCCACGGAGAGCTTTAAAATTACATGAATTTCAAGACTTCTTTTTACAGATACGCGAGAGAGAAGAAACATGAACGATTCTTACCAGTTCTATCTTAGTTCCAAAACTTTGGTTAAAGTAGAGTGGAAGAAGGTTTGGGTCCCAAACGTAAGCCGCTACTTGTAACAGAATGAAGGCCCAAACTGCGGGAGATGTCAAAATGTGACGAAATGGAATGCTTTTCTGAAAAGAAAGATACATTACATTTGGTAAATTTTAAATTCTCAATAGCCGTCTGATATCAAAGTATCATTTCCATGTGACGTCATGCAGGGACATCAACATGGCGGCTAAACTGTGTTGCTAGAAGTCATTCTTGAACTAGTTTAACTGTAATATCCAACCCAAAAGTCAGACTCACTCAAATTTTCGACTGAACGGCACCAGTCTTTGTTAAGGAACAAATAATTTAAGATGAATTAAAGAAGCCATCTACATCAGAGCTTTACAACCATTCCTGAATAGAGACAGTGGGCGCCTTGGACTTCCTGCGACTTATGATCCACTGCTCACTGAGTCACGTGGTCTATCCGCGTAACGTGACGTCACGGCAGCAGTGGATTTTTCATTTCGTGACAAAGACTGGTGCTGTTCAGTCGAAAATTTGGGTAAGTCCATTTTTGTGTTGGATATTACAGTTCAAGATAGATCCATAGATGTTATACTACCGTTTTAGTTATCTTGCCCATGTCCGGTTTAGAAGTGTCCATCACTTCTTGCTTATTAGCTGCCAGTTTAAATCCAACCGTAACGACTGTCCATGCTATCCCCAGGCACCCTGTGTATCAATAACCAAGAAAGACAATGCCATGTATTTATATAGTATACAAAGATTCAAACTAAGACTATTCCGAGTCTAGTCACATGCCGTAAATGTAGGGCATTCATGTTATAGTCGTCTGCATGTCGTACAAAATTTAGCTCTAAGTATATAACCGAAAAGACAGTCCTTGATCATTGTCAACGAGGGATCCCAAGTGCGAGGGACCTGCGACAAATATGATGTTACGCCATGTTAATTTGATTATATGGATTACTCTGGGAAACAGAGTATTAAATACCGAACAATAGATTCTTCATTTTTTCCACAGTCTTCTTATTTGACATTGGAATTAACGTTGACATTAGTCTATGCTTCCTGATATATTTATATTTTAATCTTTGTACGATTCAAATCATGGTTGAAAACTTTTATCTTTATTTTTGGAAACGGACGAAAATCAAACCAACATAGCCTTACCGTATGTGAATGTGTACTTTGTTAGGTAGGTCAGATGTGTTCGCGACTTAGCTAAGTTTCCAAATATTCTTGGTATAACCTGATATTACTATAAAATCATAATGCAACTAATTACAGTCTACAGATAAAGTCATTGCATTGAAGAATTTCATAACGGTCACATGAAGCGAGTGGTTAATCTAGAAACAATCTTTATCAGGGTTATTGTCCTCACCAAATATGTAAAATGTTGCCTTCCAGACCAGCCTTTCAGAGATGAAGCCTGTAGAGATGAGTCCAACGAATTGGCCGATGTATATTCCTGAACAACAGCAAAACAACATTCTTTATCATTTGTTCACTGGTTTCCACATCTGCAGTTGTGTGGACATCGTTCAGCTTCTTTATAATCATAGCAAGCTAAAGAGTTGCACATTTTGTACCGATGTTTAAAGTATATGCCATGTCAACTTAGTCCGTTTACACTTACATTGGCTTTACCATATAAACTGGTCTTTATATCACTTTAATATCCATTGCATGTGTGTAGGACAACATTCCATTTTTACTAACTCCCATACAAAATACTGTAAACGAAGCGAAAAACGGTCATGGAAAAGTAACTGTAGCTTAATATTCATGGAAAGGTACAAGGGACCTGTTGATAACAAGAAAAAAGTTTTTCCCAGGTCAATTTCCTAGCCTGAGTATCATCCGATTAGTTCTGGGGATCTTTGCAGTAGCTGCCCTTAAAACAAATATGATTTGCGCCACCCCCATGTACGTGCAATCCTCTACATGGTTCGAACGCTGTGAATGCTGGGAGCCACCAAAATGGCGCGCGGCGACGAACAAAATAGGAATAGGTCAAAACCAGTGACGTTACGGCAGGTGCAGGGAATGGTGGTGAGATTCTGTCGCCCGACCACACAGGTAAGAAGGTTGGGAAGCCAGGGAGAGCAAGAATCCATCCCGGCCAGCAAAAGGGCAGGAAGAACAAAGTATAAAATAGTTTAAAGTATATATCTGTGCCTGTTTGCTTCTGACCTGCAAAGATGAATGGTGCAACTCTTGCACTTTTCTTCGGCAGCATGTATTCATTTAGAGCTCCATACACGGCAGCTTCACATAGGCCCTGTAGCAAGAAAGGTCATGAAACAGGATTACTCCAATAATGATAATAGGAAAGGATCTTTAAAAAGTAAATAAGAGTCCTTAGGACACAAACCTCCGCGATGATACAGCACGACATTTGCAATCGGTGTGCATTGCATGTTGTACATACGTTAGCTATTGCTATTAAGAGTCCCTGTCTGTAAAAACCAAGCATAGGGTGGCCAAACTCAAAAAATCGATTTTCCTTAAATTTTGTGTGGTGGTAGGGCCTTGGTCCAAACCTACAAAAATGGCAAAGTTTTAGATCTGCGGTCACCGGTTGCCATGGCAACGGCCATTTTTCAAAATGGCGGATTTTCACCAAGGGAAGGCATTAGTCGCGTACAAAATAGACCTTCTTTGGACTCCTGTAGCCCCCACAAATTAACAGATATTTTATTGATTCTCACATATGTTATTACCCATATTCTAATAAGAAAAATGATATATAGTGATGCTCGAAATATTTTTGTAGTGAGGTGCAGCGGATGTTTAAAAATGATGTGTTTTCGTGAATTTCCAAAATTGACAAAAATCCATTTTTTGACCATTTTCATTGACCATTAGCTCATTAAAAGGCAAATCAATTTGCTTGATTTTTGGCGCAGTTATAGTTTGGACCTTTGTATACATCATATGTAAAAAAAAATTGGGACTCCTACGGAACGGACCGTGGTGACCCCGAGAGTAAACCAATATTTCCATTTCAAGAAAATCGTAACCAGAGTATTATTCCTGGAAAAACAGTCATAGCTTACCAAAAATGAATCTCAGTTTCATTTTATGTACCAGAGACACCTACCTATCACTTATTTAAGCAGGGTCGTTCGAGATTTTTTTTATAATTGCCTTTAAAATGATTTTATTGAGTTTTTTTGGTCATTTTTAGACCAAAAATGTATATTTTGGCCCCAGTACCTTGGTATTACAACCAAATGACCTGAAATTTGGTATAGAAATGCCCTGGACATGTACACACATGATTCGATAACTGGTTTGCCATATAATAGAACAAAATGCTTAATTTTGTGATTTTTTTGTGTGCCATTTTTGGCCCAAAAAGTACATTTTTGGCCCCTGTACCCTGGTTTTACAACTAAATGACCTGAAATTTGGTATAGGAATGACGTGGACACATGCGCACATAGATTTAATAATAATTTTGGCATACTGTGCAGCAAAATGCTAAATTTTGTGATTTTTTGTGATTTTTTTTTACAAAAAAGGACATTTTTTTCTCCTGTACCCTTGCTTTACAACTGAATGACCTAACTTCGGTATAGGAATGCCCTGGACATATGCGCACATATTGTATGGCAAACCAGTTATCAACCCATGTGTGTACATGTCCAGGGCATTTCTATACCAAATTTCAGGTCATTTGGTTGTAATACCAAGGTACTGGGGCCAAAATATACATTTTTGGTCTAAAAATGACCAAAAAAACCCAATAAAATCATTTTAAAGGCAATTATAAAAAAATCTCGAACGACCCTGCTTTTATAAGTGATAGGTAGGTGTCTCTGGTACATAAAATGAAACTGAGATTCATTTTTGGTAAGCTATGACTGTTTTTCCAGGAATAATACTCTGGTTACGATTTTCTTGAAATGGAAATATTGGTTTACTCTCGGGGTCACCACGGTCCGTTCCGTAGGAGTCCCAAATTTTTTTTACATATGATGTATACAAAGGTCCAAACTATAACTGCGCCAAAAATCAAGCAAATTGATTTGCCTTTTAATGAGCTAATGGTCAATGAAAATGGTCAAAAAATGGATTTTTGTCAATTTTGGAAATTCACGAAAACACATCATTTTTAAACATCCGCTGCACCTCACTACAAAAATATTTCGAGCATCACTATATATCATTTTTCTTATTAGAATATGGGTAATAACATATGTGAGAATCAATAAAATATCTGTTAATTTGTGGGGGCTACAGGAGTCCAAAGAAGGTCTATTTTGTACGCGACTAATGCCTTCCCTTGGTGAAAATCCGCCATTTTGAAAAATGGCCGTTGCCAT
Source organism: Branchiostoma floridae (assembly GCF_000003815.2). Taxonomy (NCBI): domain Eukaryota; kingdom Metazoa; phylum Chordata; class Leptocardii; order Amphioxiformes; family Branchiostomatidae; genus Branchiostoma; species Branchiostoma floridae. Next base: position 12,574,591 of record NC_049993.1, read on the forward strand.
GGCAACCGGTGACCGCAGATCTAAAACTTTGCCATTTTTGTAGGTTTGGACCAAGGCCCTACCACCACACAAAATTTAAGGAAAATCGATTTTTTGAGTTTGGCCAACTTTTTTTGATTTTGCTTGGTTTTTACAGACATCAGCTCTTAACAATTTTAGGGGATTAATCATAAGCTACTTGAAGTACATTTAGGAAAGCTATAATAGAACTGTGCTTTCTAATGGTCTAGAACATGTTAATACCAGTATGTGGTGTCAGACATGTATAACAGTGTCTCGTTTTTTTGGCGTAGAGCTGTATGTACATTTGCCAACACAGGACTGGTCGATACAGAAATAGACTAGTCTATATAGAAATAGACAGTGATCATATAATATTGTATATACATTATCAAAATCATACGAATATGGGTGGGTCATCCTTACCTCTGCCAGACCAGCAAAAACACGTTGAGTAACCGCCGTCTCAAAGCGTTGGAACATGACAGGGGCGACACTGTGGATAATGGAGCTGATTCCGACTGAGGCCAAGAACACCCTAAAATACCAGAGTTGGACAAGTTGTCTAAAATTCACTTGTCCTATCGGGTAAGCACATAAATATATACTTACCTGAACCAATTTTCACTTGCCCAAAATTAAAATGTCATTTATATGCATTTTCACTTCCAGCAATGGAATTCTTATTATTGTCTCTATTTTTCTATGTGACCAATGCTTGATGTCATGTCAAGTGTATCAAGATCTCACTCAATGGAAAAATCTTACTTGGGGTAGGTCATGTACTTGCCCAATCAGCACTTTCACTTGTCCTGGACAATAGGGCTAGTGGACTTGGCCAACCCTGAATAGCATTACATCAGAACAACCAACCTTGTTTCCTTGTAGAAGATGGTGATTTTTCCTTTTCAACAAAGTCATTTTAGACAAAAGACCAAAAAAATCTATCGTTTTACATGTTTAGACTAGAATAGATTGCAGTTTTCACACCCGACACGGTAAACATAACAGTACATACAGTGTGTCTTCAGAACGGATTACGCGGGTGAATTTAGAAAAAAAAGAGCTCACCTCATAGCAGAATATCGGTAGGCCAGGTAGCCGCCGACGAAGCCAGAAGGCAGCAAACCAGCATAGACTGAACTCAGGATCACCCCGACCTGGAACTGACTGTACTGTACCAGGGGCTGCAAACATATAAAAGGCGCAAAAAGTCAGGGAGGTAATGGTCTTTTTGTTTTTGAATTTACATGCAGTTCAGTTTTTATATTTCAGCCATACCATAGGTATGGTGAAATATATTTTATTCGTAATGTTTCTTTCTTTCTTCTTTCTTTCTCCTGCCAAATCTTCAAATCGAATCAACTCCGCCGTTTTTAAACCGATTGACTTGAAATTTGGCACAAAGATAGAGTAAGCCAATACCCTCAGGTGTTTTTGTTTTTTTTCATTTTTTTCATATCTGCCTTTAAAATGATTTTATTGAGGTTTTTGTCAATTTTTATGTACATTTTGGGCTCCTGTACCCTGGTATTACAGCCGAATGACATGAAATTTGGTACAGAGGTGCCCTGATCATATGCCCACGCAGATTTGATAACAGTTTTGGCATACGGTACAACAAAATGCTTAATTTTGAGATTTTGGGCCATTTTTTGACCAAAAAAAAGCACATTTTTGCCTCCTGTACCCTCGTTTTACAACCGAATGACTTGAAATTTGGTATAAAAGTGCCCTTCAATTTTGTGCGCATGAATTCAATAACAGTTTTTCCATACAGTACAACATAATGCTTAATATTGCAATTTTATGGCCATTTTTAGACAAAAATTGGACATTTTTGGCTCCTGTTCCCTCGTTTAACAACCAAATGACCCGAAATTTGGTAAAGGGGTGCTCTAGATATTTATCCAAATGACCCATGTATAATTTTTGGCATGGAACACTTTAAAATGATATATTGGGGGATTTTTTGGGTCATTTTCCAATGGCCAAAGGGGTCAACGACCTCAAGGCCTATTGTTGCATGAGGGAGATGGCTGAAATATGCTGTATTTGCTCTCAAGCAAATGTTGGCCTTTCTAGTTGTTTCATTTTATTCATCTAAGTTAGACTTGCACATCACCTATAAATGGCTTTCTGGAGGGAGAAACTCTGCATTGAATAAAAAATACAGACTATTAGTCGAGAGTACCTACCCAAAATGTAAACGGCTGCATGCATAAACGTGTATTTGGTGATTTTGGTGCATTGATGAACATAATTGAATAAATGACATTGGGACATTTTCTGAAGTTTCGTTACGAACGCGCACATGCAAAACATCTGTATTGGAAAGAAAACACTGATGAAAGAGACCTGAAATAAATTTGGAAAATTATGTTTTTTAATCAGCAATTAGAGCTGAACCGACAATTCCAAGACGATACGCAAGGGGGCGTTATACAGTATTCTGACATGAAGCAAGTTGCCGTGCCAGTACCTACGCCTGTTCCTATGGCCAAGGACGATTGTGAACAACTAAATATCATGATCATGAAGATGAATGAAAATGGTCATAAAACATTTCATGAAATGTCAAAGTGAGAATGACATGTATTCGCAGAATTTTTTTTTTACAAAAGTAGCTGTTAAAATACTTCTTTTTCACACCAGTCTTGGCGTCGAGACAGTATACAAAAAGGCTAGGGCTAGGCATGACCTTAGACAGATTGGTGCTTGTGATGTTATCTGTAGGCATCTGCAGCTCCACCAGGACCACGGACACGCTGGTCCTCCCTGCGTACAGGATCACAATCCCGGAGAAGAGGAGAACACACAGCAGCTTGTTGGACGTAGTTATGGCCTCCGGCGAATTGTCGGAATTCGACATACTTCACTGCTACGTCGTAGGGAAAATAAATGGCATCAGGCATCAATTGGTGTTTTTATCCGGTGGTTACAGCAAAGGACCAGGCGTTATGACACCATATGCACCTCGGGCGGGCCAGTAACCCTTAATTGAAGACGCGATGTCGAATCACAGATTAGGTACATAAGGCATGATGTCCCCAGATAATGGGTCGCTGCGGCTCAGAAGTTAATTCTGTTGTGTTACTAGATACAGACACTGCATTTTATGAAGGGCAGGCATGGCTAAGGGCTATACTGAGAACTGGCTTTTGTATGACCTGGACATGTTGGCATGATGCACAGTGGACGATAATAGGTAGTGCACCTAGTAGCGTTACGCTAGGAAGAACCCCTGTCGAAATGTATGTTTCAGTACAAAAGTGTTTTACAGCCTGTTGTCACTTACATCTGAAAAATCATTACTGAACAGACGCCAAGAATTGAATAGAAAAAGAAACTGTGTCGTTTTTAAGGGAACTGACAGATAAAAAAACTCTTTTAAACTCACCTTCTATGCACACCTGGCCGCAAACACATTTTTAATGTAACGCTAGGTCTCTTAACGTTACATTGAACATCTGATTAGTAGATTATGTCAACTCCCAACCAAACTCACCTCACATCGCCCCTCACCTCACCTCACCTCACCTCACCTCACCAGTTTTTAACTCACCTTTTATGTGCAGCCGGTTGCAAACGCATTTTCATTGCAATGTTAAACCTAGATTCTGATCTAGCAGATATTGCCGACCATCAACCAAACTCACCTAATACGTCGCCTTACAAAGTACAGACAGGAGATAAAGGCGTTCTTTCCAAGCGAGGCCAGGCCCCACTTTTTACACCTCGGTGGAGTGAGGGAGGTCGCGTAAAGTGCATTAATTTCCCAAGGTCACAACATCGGGGACACGGCGAAAATTAAACTCGGGACCGCTAAACTACGAGTCCAGCACTCAACCAGTTGAGATATTATTATCGAAATGGCAACTGTTGTCTCTTACAGTCTTACTGGAGATGAACATATGAAACATCAAGCCTGGGAAAGAATGGACTGGATGTTAAGTCAAGGCTTCAAAATCCTGTCTTGGTGGGATTCTATGTGAAATCTGATGGCCAACTGCCAATTTAGAGTGTACAGGACCAATCCAAGGGCGGGGGGGGGGTCGTTCAAGCGAGCCGTATGGAATTTGCCAGAGTTGCTATTGATGGCAGTTCACAGAACGAGTTAGCATATGGAGGTAAGTTTTCTCGGTTTAGGGTTTTGATTCTTGAGTTACTGACGCCTTCTTTTTTTTCCACTTAAATGATTAAGTTCATTACAGGCATATACACTGTACTGGAATGGTTTCGTCCCCCGAACACGCACCCCTTGCTGTCCACAGATCAGCGATGGTGCAAACGCCTTTAATTTTTATCAGGAGTCACAAACTACCACGATCACATGCAGGCAGGTAAGTAAACAAAGTGTTTTGTTGTCAAATTCCCCATTTAGTTTGTTTTTCTTGATATATAGTAAAATGTAGAAATAGTCCAGAGTCCAGACACAGGACACGAAAACATATCAAAACAAGATGTTGTCAGAAAGCCAGACGGAAATAGCCTCCTAGTTGGCTTTAAAAACTGCAAAGTTCGATGAGTTTTTAAACCATTGCACACAAAAAATGATAGTATATTTATTATTTGTTGCACCACTTGGTTTAGCATAACAATTTCCTACATTCAATTTCGCCAACGCCATTGCAAAATGAGACAGAGAAAACTTAATGTTAGTCCAAGAATGGGAGGGGTAAACTGTTTGAAATCAGACCTTCCTGAAGCTAGTATGAAAAATCATTACTGATCACGTAAAGAAAGAAATTGTGTCATTTTTAACGGGAAAGTACAGATAAAAACAGCTTGAAACTCACCTTCTACTTGCATCTAGTCGTAAACACATCTACATTCAGTAATGCCGGCTACCAACCAAACTCACCTCTCGCCTCAAACGTCACCTTACCTGTTCATAGGCCGCACGGGCAACCAAACAATGCCCGAGTGTAATTATGATCATATCTAAACACTGGCCCTCCAGCTCAACGTTGACCCAGTCTGTGACTCAGTCTGCTTGGATAAATACCTTATTCCGTGTATAATATAACCCTTGCAACTCGGATCATTTCTTAACACTACAAAAGAGACCTCGTCTGAGAGAAACACGCAAACAAAACAAGAAAAGTACATCATGCATGATGTCCCCATGTAATCGGTCGCTACGGCTTCAGAAGTTAATTCTGTTGTGTTGGTGGATACGAACTCACTGCATTCTTGTACTGGAAGGACAGGTATGGCTACGGGCCAGGCCGTTCTTGATGATTAACTCAGGAGAACTGGCTTTTGTATGATACACCTCGATATGTTGACATGATCCACAATGGATGGTATGTAGCGTTTCACTAGGAAGAACCCCTGTCGAAACGTATGTTTCAGTACAAAGGAAGTTTACAGCCCTCTGTCAATATTTTTACCGAACAGACGCATAGAATTGAGAATAAAAGGAGAAGAAATTTTGTCGTTTTTAACGGGAAAGGACAGGTGAAAAATAGCTTTTAACATTAACCGATTTATGTCGACTCCCAACCAAACTCTCCTCACTTCACACCTAACCTCACCTCATCAGTTTTAAACTCACCTTCTATGTGGAGCCGGTCGCAAACACATGAAAACACAGGACACTAGTCTATGTTCGGATCTTACTGTGGCCAATCGTACCCCCAGGCATAAGAATAGCGTAGTCCGTCAAGGACATTCTACAATTTGTCTTCGTCAAGAAGGTTTATTTTCATGGAGTCAGTTATATGGTATATAGGTCATTGTGTGGGTCTGTATGTATGTCAGATGTAGATCAATTGATCAAGAGCATAACTCAAGAACCTGAGGGTGGATTTTCATGATATTTGGCTTTTGAGTAGCAGTTGTGGAAACAAAGGACCAGTTTAAAAATGAATTGCCTAACAATTTCCGTCGGTACTGCAACGAGCTGTGAATTTTTGTGTGCGTTTGTAATTTCAAATCTTTCAAATCTTTTTGTGGGCATAGAGAGCCTGGAAGGTACCGGTAGCCACTGGCTCAATACTTTCGCTGGCTATAACCACGGTGAGGTATGCCATAATGCACTTTTGCTGGCCATTTATTTGGAACGTATACGTAAAGCTATTTAATCAAAGACTTAATCATCATCATCATCAGACTTAATGATACAGCAATACTATTTGAAAACAGACAAAACCATGGCAGGCACCCAGATAGGTACCGGTGTAGCACTACAGTACCCAAGTTGGACCAGCCACCATCGCTGTCGGGGACGCAAATTCCTCAGCCGGGATTTGTGGGAACAGTTGAAGGTATGAAATCAGCAACCCATTTTAAATTGTAGGTAGAGAAAATTGTAAAATGGCTTCTACTGCACCTTTTATTTCAACTACTGTAGTTGTCTTAGTTTTACTGACCGACAGTAAGTAGCATATATTTACAACAAAAGTTCAACTTAAGTTAATTCGTTGCGACGTTAAGGTGAAACCCATCAACATGACATGTCACTGTAATAACACAACGGATCCGTTACATGCTACACGTTTCGTTTTAGTATTACACTTTTAAACTCATATAACTTACAGAGAGGTGCACAAAATAAAACTGATGTGGTGGACTGGTATTTCTTATACCAAGTCGACAACTATGGTCATGACTACCGCGTGCACATTAGTATTGCTACTGTCGAAATAGTTTAACCTCTACAACAAGTACTGTGTTGGCTATATCACTAGTGTCACTTCTTTAAGTACAAGTTTAAGGCTGCCACAAGATACAATTTCTCGTCATTTCTCACCATCTCCGGACATAAAAACTTTTTTTCTTCTTTTTTTTTTCAAAATCAGGCGAAAATTTATAAGCGCCTTAATGTTATCTATAAAGTTAACCTGATGTAGCCGATGTTACTATTGAAGAACATAATTATCAATCATGAATATTTGTTTTCTTTCTCAGGACAAGAAGACGTCATTGACTGGTTTTACCATCAACGATGTGGTGCGGAGTGGACTTCTAGTTCCCAGTAGTGACAATGGAGTCTATGCAGGAGACGAGGAGTGTTATCGTCTGTACCGTGACGTATACGACCCAATCATTAAGTAAGGCGGCAGCGTGTTCGGCCCGTGACCGAGAGGTCGCGGGTTCGAATCTGGCTGCCGTGCCACCGATCTTGTGCCCTTGGGAAAGGCACTTAACACGAATTTCCTCATTTTACCCAGGTGAAAATGAGTACCTAGCTTCGGCTAGGGCCTTCCCTCGGATAGGACGTTAAATGGAGGTCCCGTGTCTGGGGAGAGCCATACCCCAGGCACGTTAAAGAACCCGAAACACGTGCGATGGTGCGGTGTGAGTGGTTCAAACCTAAAGTCCCTTGGCCGCACCTGGGGCAATTACTATCGTATTGAGGTCACCTGAGTGGCGCTGAATGGCAGCTTGCTCCAGACCCTTGCGATTTAGCCCCGCCTATTGTAAGCTCCTCGCAATTCAGCCCCTGGATGCAAAGAGTGAGTAGTCGGCCCACCCAATAACCAATAACCAATTGATTTGATGATATGGATGACATCCACGCGCGCATCAATTTTCGTCCGTTTCCAGATGTAAAAAAAAGGTTTTCCGCCATGCTTTGAATCGTGAAAAACAGCTGTAATAGGAGCAAATGCACGTCATAGATTTAAAGAAAATATATACATGGAAACATACACTAATGTCAACGCCAAGTCCAGTGTCAAAGAAGAAGACTGTGAAAGCAAAAACGAAGAATCTATTGTTCGGTATTCAGTACTCTGTGTTCGTCATTTGTTCAGCCTTCCAGACCACTTAGATTTCATAATAAATGCAACTATTTTTTCATTAATTTCTTATTCACACGCTCGCGTCAGTTTTTGGATTTCCGTAGGATGCTATCCTTGTAATCAAATCAACATGGCCTAACCCGATTGAAAATGTTATATATAGTGAGTTCAATGTGTATTTGGGCACTTAATACGAACGTTCTGTCACGTCAATGAACTTAACCACGTTGTTGAGGGTTGACAGCTTACTGTGAAATAATAATTTGTTCCAGCCCTCCCACATTTTCTCTTATTAATCTTTCCCACCACCCCAGAGAGTGGCATGGCGTCAGTGAGATACCTGTTCACGTCTCCAACCTGGACCCTCGCTGTTTAACGTCTGTGATAAAGAACAAAGCGCCGATCCTGTCAACTAGATGTAGGGTGGTCAGGAACCTGGCTGGATACGGTATGGTCAAAGTACTGTCTATCTATCACATACTTTTAGTTTTAAAAAAATCAGTCGAAAACTATGCTAAGTGTGAACTACCTTAGTGTTAATGGTTGTCATAATGATATCACATTATTTCCCCAGTACATTTAGACCAGAATTATACTCTTACTAGTGAATCAAATGTATCACACTAATTCTCGAGTAAAACATTTTAAATGGTCTAATTTTGTTTCTACTTGGGAAAAAATGTGATAGCATTCCTCTACTACATTCATTAGCTAGTATTCATTAGCTAAGACACTTATTGAAACAGTTCAAAAACGAGTTATCACAACTTTTCCAACTATGACGTTTTCTGTCCTAGAATACTATTCAAGGCTTAATAAATATGATAAATATAATAATCATGGTCACAGCTTAAAACAAATCACAAGTCACTACAGTCCTACTTTATGCCCAATCAATCGCAATCACTTCCCCAATCATTTAAAATAGACGTTCTTCCATACGCCGGTTTGTAATGTTGTTCTGAACATTGGATTTTCTTACAATCCCAACATTAATCCTTCTGATGTCAATATGATGATAGTCTCTTGTTCTTTCATGCCAAACCTTGTATATGTCTTGTAACAAAGGCCTGTTGTATCATTTGTACATGATGATATATTGACAAGACATAAATCCTTTCACCAGGATTCCCTGCCGGAATTTCCCGGGAAAACCGTCTGGAAGTAGAGGAAATTTTGGTGACTGCACTTCAAAATCTTGAGGGAGATCTCAACGGACAATATCACCCGTACGATACATTGACCATCGCGGACAAACAAGATATGATGACGAGCGGATATCTCTTTTCGGTACTTGACACATTTATGACTCATCTATCGACTTGAAATGGATATTCTAGGATAATGTCAATGTACTTGAAGCCTTTGCTTTAAAAATTAGAATAGTTTGGGGGTTGCTGTCCTCTAGCTCTTGAATCTATCCCTGCTAAACTCGTTAAGATGGAAGGGGAAACTTTCTTCATCGTTGTCAAGTGAACTTACACAGTCATTAAGCACAAAATATAGCTCTTACGTGATGTTATGCACATTGTTTGGGGCAAATTGCTGCTTCTGTTTATGCGTTTCGGTAAAAAAAATTATTCCCATGATATTTTTTAAACACATTTTGCAACAGGAGAGTGATGAGTATCAGGTTGGTGCAGGGATAGCTCGAGACTGGCCGGAGGGTCGTGGCATCTTTTACAACAATGACAAAACGTTTTGGGCGTGGGTAAACGAGGAAGACCATCTTAGGATTATTTCCATGCAGAAAGGTATCATATCTTCTATTTCATGGCACCTCAGTCATTACACTTTTACTTGGGATTGCTCTGGGCCTCTGAAAATAGTTACAACTTACAGACCTTTTCCATTCTAATGTAATATATTTACAGTTATTCTATCAAATCTATTACAGGAGCAAACGTCGAGCAAGTGTTCGATCGTCTTTGTCGTGGCATCAACGCCATCAACAAGGCCCTGCTGAAGCATGCGCAGACTGAGTTCTCGTTTCACAGGAAGTATGGCTACCTGTCGAGCTGTCCTACAAACCTAGGCACGGGCATGCGCGCTAGCGTTCACATGCACATCCCCAACTCGCTCACGGAAACCCAATTCGAGAAAACGTGTTGTCAACTTGGGTTGGAAGTTAGAGGCCGACATGGAGGTATTAAAGAGCTGTGGAAAATTTTGGTGACATGGGGTTTCTAATGACACGGGGAATGCTGTGCATGCGCAGGACTGGGGCTTCTGGACTGCTGAGGTGGTTCAGGTGGCATAGGCGGACAGGTTAAGTTACTATTTGTTTGTCTTAGATATATTTTGTTGGTCTTTGCTTGTCAGATAGGTCAATAGTTGCTCGGTAAGTAATTCATTTTAGTTATTTTCGCTAGTTGCTTGCTTGTTTATTTATTTATTTGTTTCGACGCTTATGCACTGTGCTCGCTGCTGTGTGTTGTGACGGACAAGATAACTGTCGCCTGCTGTGCCCCCTAAGTCTGTTTGTTTGATTGTTTGCTTGTTTGTTTGTTTGTTTGTTTGCTTGTTGGTTGGTTGGTTGGTTGCTTGCTTGCTTGCTTGCTTTAATTTGCTGCTTGCTTGCTTGCTTTGTTGGATGGGTGACTAAATGGGTGGGTGGGTGTTTGTATTAATTCGTTGCATGTTTGCTTCTTTCTTTGGTCTATCTATTTGCTGGTGATACGTTCCTTATATACTTCCATCTTGATTTTGTTTCACCCCAGAAAAACGTGGCAGTGACGGAGGGGTTTATGACGTGTCCAACTTTCAGCGACTGGGTCGTACTGAAGTGGAGCTTGTGCAAACACTGGTTGACGGCATCAACTCAATTTAAGATCATGAAAGTTCATTTACGTTGGTAAACGACATCATTAATGAAGATTTAAATCAACGTCACTAATATTAAGAATTTCTTGATAACTAAAATCGCGGTGACCGTTGCAACAGTCACGAGACTCGAACGTCTCATCCATGACGTAACAGTAGACAGGTTCATTTAAAGGTCAGCTGAAATTGAGTACGTCCTAATTTGTCCGTTTGTCACGTAAACTATTACGTCTTCCTTTGTAATCCATTTAATACTGTGTATCTACAACGAGGGTTTAATATTTAGTATCAATTTTCAAATATATTGTAACAAACGATATTTTCATATGGAAAGAGAATTCATCTCAGGAGAAATGTGGCTAAGTTACTAATTAAGGTCATTGTTTGAAAACAAAGTTTGGTGAATCATACTGTATCAATGCAAAAAAATGAATAAAGCTGAAAATGAACCCAACAAGCATTCCAGTCAGTGTATATCTTTATTACTTACTGTGTCATATATAGTCGGTTCAAAGTGAAAAAACTCTCACTGTGTCGGCATCACGGTGATATGATAAATTTATTGCGTCAGCCTTTTACTGCGTTTTTTTTAAAATACTGTAAATCAACAAACTATTCCCCAATGATTACCAACAACACAACAAATATGTCAGATATCGTTAACGTTACATGTCGAAGTACTAACGTTACATCTAGTTACTATCAGTTCTCCTGTGTAAACTTTATGATATTGCAAAAAACAAAATAACGTTGAATCAAAAATATGAAGACAGAAACTGGTGCCGAAGCTGGGTTCAGTAATGCTACCCACTGGTACCGCCAGGAATAACCTCGATAAGCTGACAAAAAGCGACATTTTTCTAATGATAAAAAATGAGGTCAAAGGGCAATCGACCTATGACCTGTGTGTCCGAGAAGTAACTTCGGGTCAGTCTGACCTTATTTTGCCCATTTTATTTCTATTTCCAAAGAACAATGTAAGTATATTTATGCTGTTAGATACTAGTTAATGTACGATACACACAGCTCTCTGAAATGTGATCACGTCAAGGGATTCCGAATAACTATGATAGAGAGTATGATAAAGTTAGAGAGGGGGGAGGGGGGTCACGTTACAGAAGTTCCTGTTGTTACCTTGGCCAAGCTTGGCAGTTTTTCGAAGTAACGAATATGCATTGAGTCAGCAATATGTAATGCTGTGAGTTATGAAAACTGTAACGTTGTGTCTAGAAATTTGCTATTACAATATGAGAGTGTATATGATAACATGTTATGTTATTTTGTAAGCAGTAACGTATAGAGAGGTCAAAATTTGTGTTCTTTGCCAAATGATAATTGTAGGTTGTAAAATAAGATTAAACAGGAATCTTTATGTTACTGGTTAGAAGTGAACCCTTCAGTAAAAACGGGGCTTTAGGGATGAGGGTTGATACCAGTAAGGTATTTAACATATTGCACTATTAACAAAATAAAGTTCAAGGGGCATTGGTGTTAATTGTGGACTTGCGGCAAAAATAGCAAGGTAATGACAACTTGCTGCTATAAAGGTGGGAATCTTTAATTTATTTTGTAGATGCAAGGGACTCGCAGGGCTAAACTTGACCAGGTGCATGGTCCAGGAGCTAGCAGGGCATACATGATTTTAGATGTGTATGCTGCTCCCCTAACTGACAGAACACTGGGTTATATCTGATATCATAGCCTTTCTGCCACTTGTTTAAATTCCAAAATGCAATTGTTTAAAGTTAACAATTTTCCTTCTATCGGTTAGACAATGGACGACGGTCAGTCAGAGGATGACAGTTACACCACAGACGTCAGTGAGACAGTGAACGAGAGGATGGACAGTGAACTTGAGTGTGACGACTCTGACTGGTATCCAGCCACCTTCCTGCAGCGGTTACAGGGGTTCAGGTCGGAGGGTCACCTGGTGGACGTGACTCTGTGTGCTGAAGGGAAGGAGATCCCCTGCCACCGCCTGGTCCTGTCTGCCTTTGCTGAGTACTTCCAGGCAATGTTTAGTGGTGCCCACAGTGAAAGTAAGAAGGACAAGATAGAGATTGGAGGGGTGAGTGCAGAGGCACTACAACTGCTGGTGGACATCGCCTACACTTCTAAATTCACTGTCACTACTGATAATGTCCAGTCACTGTATGAGGCAGCTAACATGCTGCAGGTAAAGGCTGTAGAGGACAGGTGTGAAGAGTTTCTGACAGACAGGTTGAGCCCTGAGACATGTTTGGAAACCTGGGTACTGGCAGACAAGGTGTCATGTAAACAATTACTAGAGAAGGCAAAATTCCATTCTCTAAAACACTTTGAAGAAGTATGCATGACCGAGGAGTTCCTTGAGCTACCTGTGGACATTCTGAAGGCGTACATCTCAGACCGTGGCCTTCATGCTACGAACGAAGAACGAGTGTTGGAGGTGATCTTACTTTGGGTAAGACATGATCTTAAGGAACGTCAAAGTCACCTCAAGGAGCTGCTGGAATGTGTTTGTTTCTCACATGTGGACCAAAACTATCTCAAGGACATTCTGAAGAAAGACAAAACATTGTCAAGTGTTCTTGGGATCAAGGAACTAATACAGGATCAGTCTGGACACGCTACATCACGTCATATTCATCAAGAGGAGATTCTGGTTTTTGGTGCTAATGAGATAAGCAGACTTGACCTCAACTGTGATTATGTTGACTATTCTCCATTGCCCGAATTTCTTGTGAAGACCTTTGGATGGGCTGTTTGTGTAGTTAACAATGATGTTGTTATGACAGGGATGTCATCTTCTGAATCAGAGTGTAAAGCATGGCAGTACAAACCATCTGTTAATTCCTGGACGCAGCTGGCACCCCTTGTAAGGAAAGGGAGAGTTCACAATAGTATAGCAGCTTTGCAGGGAAAGGTGTATGTTGTTGGCGGTATTATCATGCCTAATTGTACACCAGTATCTGATGTTGAGGTGTACAGTGAAATGACCAAATGTTGGAAGCTGGTAGCACCACTGCACAAGGGAGCCCCGTTGCAAGAGGGCGTAAGAGATTTTGGCATAGCTACTTGTTGTGACAAAATCTTCGTATTTGGTGGAAAAACTGGAAAGTGTAAACTTGGGGATGACAGTCATATCACAGATACTGTTCAATGTTATGACCCTACCCAAAATGTGTGGAATTCTGTTGCACCATTGCCAAATCCAGTGGATGACATCATAGCATGTACAGTTAACTCTAAGATTTATTTGGTTGGTGGACAGTTAGCACATGTTCTATGCTATGATCCTAAGGAAAACTACTATGAGAAAATGGCCAATCGACTAGCCCCATGGTGGGACTGTGGTGCCACTGTGTGTGGCTCTGAGATCTACATTACTGGAGGTTTTGACAGAAAGCTTTCACTCACTGAAACTTATGATGAAGATGAGGAGTTTCCCCAGGCCCATGACATAGTGCAGTGTTACAATGTGAATAGCAATACCATGATCACACTTAGGGATTTACCAGATCCAATATCGGAACACATCACTGTAACAATACCGAAACCAGAATGGTAAATTATAAGAGTTGACTCTGATCTGTGCAAGACATCACTTACATTTCTTTGTCGTAGATTTAAAAGTCAACTTGCTGGCTATGATGTTAAGGGTAACATGTATGTAATAAATGTTGTTGTCACATATAGACAATAGGTGTAGTCTTTTTCATACGCAATTTGTTTATTGATTGACCTTGGATTTCCTAATGGACCTATTAACATCAGACAGATGTCAGATCGGAGCATTCCTGATAGAATGTACAAGTCAGGACTGGATGTATTGCAGTGATACATTGAGGATGTCACCATATCTGACTATTGTGAGTAGACTGGACTGGCTAAGTGAGCTGTCTACAGTGGCAAATGTGAGAGAACAGTGTAAATAACTTGTGTTAGAACCAATCACCCATCCTCACTGATTACATATGCTGTTTAAAATGAAAGTTTAAGTGCCTAAAGCTAGAATTGTGTAGTAAATGTAAGGAAAAATGTTTGTTAGTAAATTGTACATCTACCAATGTTTCAATTATGGTTATGCTTTGTGCTCAAATGTTACTGTAAACTGTGAAGTGTAGAAGGTTACAATTTCTCACTAGTATGTTAAGAGGAGAGAAATCAAAGGCTGAAAGATGCTGTAAGATTGAAAATAAAATTCTTGAGAACAGAACCTGTATGTGAATGGCCTACATGTGTATTCAACAACATTTTATGATACAAATGTATTTGCATCATTATTTCCTATTCATGGTCTTTGAGAACTGTGTAGAAACAAGCTGCACAAGGTCCATGGAGTGAAAAACAAAGCAGACATTTCTTGTAACCAATTGCAACAACATACTGGCCAGTAGGTTTCCTCAGCGTATCACAGTTATCAGCTAGGGACACTGCACACTGGCTATGTTACTACAATCATTATCTTTATTTAGCAACACCTTGTATTTCAGAATAGGATATGATTGCCAATTTTGGAAGGTATGAACATAATAGCTGAGGTTATATTTAGCATGAAAGCTCATCTGTGTTGGTACAATACATTTTGAAGTTTATTACTGTCATTCTAGTCTGTGTATAAACGCAAACTCCACTATCCGGAGCTGGTAGACTCCTCCCCGCGCGGCAATGTAGGACGGGCCTAAGAAGCGCGATTAAATCAGGCTACTGTCATTCAACACAAGCAAATTGTGTTACATAGATGTTAAATATTGCAAGAACATTTACTCTAACGCAATAATCCAGAAACTCTCCCTATTCAAACTGAGTGGACTTGCCGCTGGTCATTAAACGATAGACTTACAACTAGTGATATTTTTTTCAGTATTTAAATTTGAAGGTCGCAGGTCAAACCCTGTCGACCTATGACCTTTGCGGTGGCGGGAACTGATTTTGGATTTCCTGCTTTTATTTCTTTCCCCAGAAAAGTGTAAGTATAAGTCTAATACAAATGTTAATTGATTCATCGCGACTTACGAGTAATAACATGAACATTCACGCATTCACTTGGGAAGGGGAGCACAGTTGACAAAACTATAATGATATAAATATCTTTGAATACGTGGCGTGTGTGTGTGTGGGGGGGGGGGGGGGGGGTAGGTGCTGATTAAGATAACCAGAGTGTTACCAAAGAGTGTTTGTTCAACTCTGTCCAACTCTCACATGGCTAACTTAAGGCCAATACAGCCTATGTGTCTCATATTATCATTCAGGCGTAGTGGGCTAACTTTGGCCAGGTTCTTGAAATTAGATGTTGCCAATCCTCTCGACAGGAACATCCTGTCAATAGTGCCCAAAAGTGTTGCTGACAGCAAGGAGGTTAAATCCAATCAAAACTTCCCTTATGTAAGTTTGTTTACCATTCCGAGTATGTGTGCACAGGAACAGCAACAATAGTAATAATAGTAACATTAATGATAATATCTGGCGTATTTGCAGCCAGTAGGTACCCAATATTTGCGTAATGACTGATTTACGTGGTCAAGGTGGCTCCTCGAGTATGGGACCCCAATTTTATTCGATAAGCACATTGAATTTCATGTTTCTGAGTATGCATGTGCAGCAACAAACATTGTGGGTAATGAATGAATGAATGAATGAAGACCTTTATTGTACAGTTTTGTCCAACCAAGCTAAGTACAGGTCACAACAAGTCAAACCATGTATTCAAATTGTCAACTTCGGGATAAGGTTATGGTCAATAATTGAAAGTAGTTCTTTTTGACAGAATGATTTTGACAAAAGCATTCCATCAATAGTTATCTGTATAGTATAATCTGGAGAGATTTTTAATTATGAGGCGCATGGTCCTTGATGTCGAGATGATAGGCATTGTGCTACTTATGCCATTTCCCAACTATAAACAATTTTCTTCTCTTGGATAGACAATGGACAACTGCCAGTCAGTGGAGGACAGCCAGACCAAGGAAGACAGTGAGACAGTGGACGACAGTGAGAGTGGGATAAACCATAATGAGTATGACGAAAGTGATGAATATCCAGCATGGTTCCTGCAGCGGTTACATGAGTTCAGGTCAGAAGGTCACCTGGTGGACGTGACTCTGTGTGCTGAAGGGAAGGAGATCCCCTGCCACCGCCTGGTCCTGTCTGCCTTTGCTGAGTACTTCCAGTCCATGTTTAGTGGTGCACACAGTGAGAGTAAGAAGGACAAGATAGAGATAGGAGGGGTGAGTGCAGAGGCACTACAACTGCTGGTGGACATCGCCTATACTTCTAAATTTACCGTCACCATTGATAATGTCCAGTCACTGTATGAAGCAGCTAACATGATGCAGGTTGAAAATGTTGAAGCCAGTTGTGAAGATTTTCTGATAGGACGCTTGAGGCCGGACACATGTTTGGCAACTTGGGTATTGGCAGATAAAGTATCAAATACATATTTGTCTGCCATGGCAAGAAGCTTTGCTTTGAAATTCTTTGAAGAAGTGTGGACAGCTGACGATTTCCTTGAGTTGCCTGTGGAGTTCCTGAAGATGTACATCTCAGACGATGAGCTTCATGTGAAGAAAGAGGAAGAGGTGATAGAGGCAGTCATGCTTTGGGTAAGACACGATTGTGAGGAACGGCAATCGCATCTCAAGAGCCTGTTGGAGTGTGTTCGCCTCTCACATGTGGACCAAGACTATCTCAAGAACATCATGGATACAGACAAGGAGTTTGCAGAAATTCCTGGAATCAAGGAGCTTATAAAGAATCAATCAGTGCAAGCAAGGTCCTGTCAAATTTTTCGAGGAGAAATTCTCCTTCTTGGTGGCATCACAGATGGAGAGGACAGACTGAGGATGGATAGAACGAAACCAAACTGTGATATATATAGACTTGATGCCGACTGCAACTGTGTACTTGATACGCCTTTACCACGGTCCCTTCATGACAGCAGAGGAATTGCCGCATGTGTTGTTAACAATGACGTTATTGTGACAGGTGGAAATAAGTCTTTGTCTCAGGCATGGAGGTACAGACCATCTGATAATTCTTGGACTAAACTAGGATCCCTGAGGAAGAGAAGACACTGGCATGGGATGGCAGTGTTGCAAGAGAAGGTGTATGTTGTTGGTGGTGTCAAAGATGAGATCAGAATCAGTGACCCGGAGATGATGATTCGTGTTCCCCATCGGGTATTCAGAAAGGAGACAGAGGTGTACAATGAGTTGACAGACAGTTGGCACATGGTTGCGCCTCTTCAACAGGCAGTCAGTAGTTTTGGCATAACCACCTGTTCTAAGAAAATCTATGTATTTGGTGGTCACACTTTACTCAATGGAACTTCTGTTGTCCAGTGCTACGACCATACTCAGAATGTGTGGGCTTTTGTAACACCTTCACCATACACGCTGCAGGACATAAAGGCTTGCACAGTTAACACTAAAATCTATTTGGTTGGTGGCAATTTGGACCAAGTTCTGTGCTATGATCCTCGTGAAGACCTCTATGAGGAAATGGCTAAACCCATAGTTGTATGGGAATCTGCCAGTGCTACAGTCTGTGGGTCTGAGATCTTCATTACTGGTGGCAATGATGATGAATATTTATATCAACTTAATCATGGTTCATGTATGGTTCAGTGTTATAATGTCAACAATGATACAATGATCAGGGTTCCAGATTTACCAATTTCATTGTGGGGACACATCAGTGTGACTGTACCAAAACTAAGCTGGTAAACTTACCTGAAAATTGTCCTTGTTACAGATGACAGTATTTGTTTCCCTTATGGTAATTTTATCTTCACTGTATAAAATTGCAGCATGTTAGATTAGATTAACAGAATGTTAGATTAAATGTTTTTCTACTATTGCACTCATTATTATTGCCGATAGAAGTTGGTAATGTTCAATTTAGAAATTTATTTTCTTTGCCAGACAGCGTGGTAGTGCATCCAACTTTATGTAGCACCGCGGTATGTCAGTTATCTAAAGAAGTTTAACCTGTACATACTAGTAAACTTTATTCTTTGTAGTCTTAGTTATATATATCACATCCTTACACAAAATATACTTAGAATCACAAAGAACTGTATTTTATTCACCTTGAACTGTACTTAGCTTGGTAGAGACCATAAACATAAAGAGACCATACAATAGATGTCTTCATTCATTCATTCTGTTTAAAATCACCTGCACGTGTCAGTGAGGACCCCTAGCAAGTCATGTTATTTTTGCAGCCACTTTGTAAGTTGGCATGCAAGGATATTTTCGGGCAAACCACACAATCTTATTCATACGGTCGAAAACTGACTTATTATAACAACACACCGTAAAGTTCAATTCTCACTGGCTTTCACGTTAAGATGGTAACAAGGTATGTTCAAATGTCGGTAACAATACAGCAACAAGGTCAAGATTTAGGTGGCACTTATTTTTACCGCGGATAGGAACTGAGTTGTGTGGTCTCGATCTGGTACGGACGCTGATTGGTCATGTCAAGGTACGTAGTTGCTAAACACTGTTGATCTAATCCTACAATTCTATGTACTGATTGGTCAATGAAAAATCAATGTGCAGCTACTATGGCACTATAGTCGACACACAATACGATCTAAAAAAACGGCTTATTCTACCTCCTCAGAGTAAAGTTCAAGCTTCTCTGTCTTTGAAGTTTAAGTGTCTGCAAATGGTGTACAAATGTAGGTTATGATGCAGCTACAAGATCCTACTAATGTGAATAGTTTGAAGCTTTAGGCCGCACTATCTTTCACCGCGGATAAAACTGCTGTGCCGTCTCAATATGATAAGGACGCTGATTGGCCATTTCAATGTACGTTCGGATAAATACTCTCTTAGTAGTACCACATATCAAACAATGTTGTATGCTGATTTGTCAACGTAGAATAATTGACCAATCAATACGCAGCTACTGTAACACTCTATTTGATCTGCAGCATTTATTTCAATGACTGCTAGGGGTCGCTCTTGAACTATCGACGTGAAATCGTGTTTGCAACATTACTTTGGTTTCTTTCTTTTTTCATTCACATGTACTACTGATGTAGTGACACGCAGAGATAATTCGTCAGTGGCCCGGATTGTTGCCAATGACTTGTTTTTGTTGAGATGCAATTAAAGAAGCATGGAATACTACATTAAAGGTAGCGTTAGTAGAAAGAAGTAAGTAACAATATACTCCGGATGGTATTCATCTTGAATATTAAAGATGGCTACGATTTTTATTGGCGTCATCGCCCTGATACGACTTAAAAGTATTAATGCGACGTCACGGGTTAATTCTATTTCATTTTGTTCGCATGTATTGCTAAAAAGCATTAGGCAAAAAAGCACATGCAGTTTGCTTAGAAGTATGGGCAATATCAAAGACGTTACAGTCACGGGTTCCGCACTGGTGTTCGGGTGCCGCATGGCGTTGTTCCCGTGCTGAAACCTTCTCTCCAAGAAGAGGTTCGGCTCCAGCTGTTTTTGACGTGTTCTTTGGCGTTTTTATCCTGCTTTCTATTCTGTACCGTTTTATTTACGTCTCATGGCCACGAAGAAAACGTTACAAAATGGAAAGCCCGATAAAAGCGCCTAAATTCACGTAAAAAACATCGGAAGCCGGATCTCTGCTTGGAGAACATGTACAACTGAAGCGACCAAAGATTTTAACGGTCGGTAAAATTCATTGATGAAACTGAAAATTCTTATGCCTTGTGTATTTTGTTGCCTTTATCCATCCTTTTGCAAATGCATCATATTTCAATTTCAAAATCAAGGGTCAAACAAATTCAAATTAGGTCTTTGCACGGTCGTGCAGTGATCGGCGTTTTAGTAGAAAGGGGGCCTTTCCAATTCCTGTTACCAGACCAGGAGTGTATAACCATGGACCTCTAGGTACAACAGACGAAACTGTAAAAAAAACACCCAGTTTATTCAATGGTGTCATTACAACATATCATTCAGTAAGTGGGGAGACAGGAATAAACGGGCATAGGGACGTGTTGGTGTACTCTCCAAGCAGAGGTTAGGCTCAGGCTTTTTTTACGTCCAGCCGGAGCTTAACCTCTGCTTGGAAAGTAGTATTGGTGGTCGTACTAGCCTCCGTTGCAGACCTTTACCTTAAAGTGTTACTGTGCCTTTTAATAACATGGCCCCCAGTGTAGAGCTAAGGCTGAGATAAGATTTTGTTTTATTTTTTGGAATCAACCACATCAGTTTTTTAGAATCCAATGTCTAACCACAAAACGATTTGATAACTGGTAACAAACAAACAAACAATTTTGCGAGCGACGGGGGACGCCATAAACTTTCTGCAACTTTTGATCCACTGCTTGCCCAGTCACGTGTTCTACTTGCATTACGTGACATCACAGATGTGTTGGATAGTAATTCCTTGACAAATACTGCAATTGGACGGTGAAAAGATATGGGTAAGTCCATTTATGCGTTTGTAAAGAACAGTTCGTCAACTTTCGTGAATTTGTGTTTATTTGTTCCCCACCATTAGAATGGAATCGCCCAGCAATACATATCCCAGAATCCCACATACCGAGCGCGAGACTTTCCATCATGGCGTTTGGAAAACATTGAGAGGTTCTAAAATTTCTAGATTTCCTTTCTTCTCGTTACTCTCTCCCCTCTTCAGGCCCCTCACCTTCATCTAGAGACAGTCGAACCTTCAGCTGATTCACCATGTAGGGATCAGTGGAAAGTCGCGAAGTATGGAGGGTATAAAAGTAGTTTATCAGGGTGAAGAAGACGAGGAGTGATCTTGGCGGGTCCGCTATGGAAGGGTTGCCGAAGACTGGGCCAGCCCAGCCCGTGGTCGTGGAGGTGGAAGGGCCGCCTGAAGAAGAAGAAGAAACGCAGAGAAAAGAAGGAGACGACGAGTCCCTGTCGTCCTTCCTGACCAGGCAGGAGCTTGGCAAGTATGCAGACGTGTTTCCAGCGGGGACGACGCTGGGAGACCTCCGTGCGATGACGGAAGACGACCTCCAGTTCGAGTACCGGGTGACCGATCCCGCAGGACGGGAGCGCCTGGCCCGAGCCATCGCCACCGCCAGGATGGAGGCCGAGGAGCAGGAAGAAACCGAGACAGAGAGGGAAGAGGTACGTGCTGCTTCTCTTCTTAACCTTAGGTGGGGTAAAAACCCAGCCCCAACATTTACAGTCTATGCCCCTAGGCGAAAGCAACGTCTAGATAAAAATCATGTCGCTTTCACAAACAAAAGTCTGGACTTGCCACACAACTTGGACCGAAGGTTTTTTTAATGCTCGCAAAGTACATTCATCCACATAGATTATGGTATACATAATCAATTGTGTAGTTGTTTTGTATGCAGTTATGATACTGTTGTGCACTGTATATAGCGATTATGATCAAACCCCAAAGCCTAATTGTTTTGTTTACATGCACTCTGAACTTTTGTTTGATCATACCATAATGATCACGTAATGCTCTTTCATGACATATATGTCTGGGCGTTGTTTAAGAATCACTGTGATATGTATAAGCTGGATATCTGGTACAATGATAGAATAGACATAATTAGAAGTTTATCTGTCAGTGTTTCTAAGCTGGACAGTGCTTAAATCCGGACAGCTGTCTTCAGTGGTCAGCTGAACTCAATTATTCAATTCTCCAGAGTACAGACACCAAATTCTGTGTATTGTTATGCCTCAAGACAGCAACAACATTATTGTTGTTATGGCAATACAAGTACTATGATGCAGATTAGGAAATAGGTTTCTTTGATACTCTTAGTCATGTTTTTTTTATATTGAATTTGTGTATCAATTATATTGACTATGCAAGTATTAATGGTAACGTTTAACGTATGTGAAAAGGTGAAAAGTGATTATATGTTGAAGAAATCACCTTCTGAATTCATCCAGATGACACAGGGATTTTGTAATACACCGCAAACGCACAAAGTACACGTAGAGACACTTGTGTGCATTCAGGACATGTCCTCTATATGTCCGGTGTCATGAATTATTTACAAATTGGCTGTATAAAACCAATTTGGAAACTAGATTACTACTCGTCACCCGTGCATTACTGGTTACAAACCAGATTGGAGCGAGGACACGCACGATAGCTTTCTGGCGGCCGGCTAGAAATCATTCCGTCTTGTTTCGGGAGCATTAATGTGATTGGAAGGGGTTTATGATGCACCCTGGTCGGTCCGTTCTGCCTGTTTTAATTTCATCACGTCCCAGTACCTGTGCCTGTTGCCTAACTCTGTAGCCAATATACAGATTTGGTGCCAAAAGGGCTATCTCGGGTGGGAGAAGGTTAACATTTGATGTCACCTTAATTTTTGTTACACACAGGTGTTAGATATATAATGATTGGCAAGTGGTCAGAATATCAACAAGTTATTTCACCTTAGCTGGGCTTGAATATGCCACCTGTATATGCAGGTTAGTGCAGGTAAAATTGGAGCTGTGCAGGTATTTCTGATGTCTACTTGCACCTAACCTGCACTGGTCCATGGTAAAACCTAGCCGCAGAGACGACTGTTGGCCTATTATCGCTTATACTACTAACGCTCCCGGCCAACAGTCGCAGACTTCAACATTGAACGGAATCAAAAAATCGCCGAATAAACGAGCCGCTGCACTAATCCTCGGATCTCTGGGTGTCCCTCACTTCCTAACAGCCTTACCTAGCCAGCCGGAGCGTTTTCCGGCTCAAAAACCCCCTTCGCTAGCCGCGCCGGGACTAAATGCACTCCGATCGCACTGTTTATACACACCGAGTGGCGGCCATATTGGAAATACCAGCTTAGCCGGCGCGCCGAATCAGCCGCGCGAATAAGAGACTACTTTTCTGATAAGCCATTCCTATGTGGGGAAAGTTGGAAAGTTCCCTGAAATTTCAAATAAACTATATTCAAGCAGAATAACAAACTGGAAAGGGCTTTGGATATTTTCAATGAGTTCAACATGTTTTCTTTTTTTTTTTG